>NC_083444.1:18188371-18303891 GCF_020745735.1 Hemiscyllium ocellatum
CGGGGCTGCTGTTGGCCATGAGCAACTCTGAGCCGGCTACTGCTCGCTAATCTCTCTCACTGGCAAACTTTCAAGCTGCTGGACAATCGCCTTTCCGGCATTTCACTTTGGCTTCCGCTTTCGCACCTCACAGTTTACCTTCCTGCTCAGTACAGCTGTCGGACAAGTCGCGCATCTGCACTACAGCTGCCTATTCGAACAGCGCCGCTGCTGTTTGTCTCCCTGATCGGCGGCCATGGCTGTGACGGCGCTGCGCTGAGCAATGCTTTTAAGCAAAGTGAGATCTCAGACGGATCGTGTTCAAGAGCACGTGTCCCCTGGCTCTCCGGGAGTCTGTATTGTATGCACTGTTTTTTATGTCGCTGGACTGTCTTGTGTGTGCAAATGTCGTTGTTACCGTTTTGTAGTGATTGAAACTGGGATTTGAGGTTCCTGATTTCCCTGAAAACTGGTTGAATGTAAGGCTTGGGCCTGGCTTTGCTGCTCCTCTCCCTCGTAAAATTGCTGTTTCTCTATGTCCAGCTGTTACTGTGAATTGTTTGGGAAAGTGTGAATCGTTGAATCAAATTCAAGAAAGAGCACCTCTCCAGCATGCGCCTCGTTCCAATTGCTGTCACCTTTTCACCAGCTGTCTGGGGAACGCAGAGAGGAGCTCCAAAAACAACCCGCTTGAACGGCAGCTTGTCTCTCAATGCTGTGTCCTTCGAAGAAAACACATCCGTGGTTCAGGAGAGAGCAAAAGCAGGCACCAGTGACGAGCTTAAGACTCCACCTCGGCATCGGATCATTCTGCGCTCGCCGTTCTGGCAGAAATGTGACGAGATCTGACTCAAAGGTGCGAAAAGGGCGGCTCTTACAATTGGCCCGTAGGCAGATTTCACTCGCACGTCCCAATTTAAACAAGGGACGGGACGAAACGAGTCGAGGTTCCGCCGAGATTCGAACTCGGATCGCTGGATTCAAAGTCCAGAGTGCTAACCGTTACACCACGGAACCAGCAGGCGCCTGCTTGGCCAGCCTTTAGGCCAGGCCTGAGCTGTCCTGCATTCACACTTGCAGCAACGCTCTCAGAATCTGGTCTCTTGCTGCTGCGCCCGTGGCAGGGAATACTTGGGTGGTACAGGGTAGAGCAAAAGTAGCTCGCGCGCTTGACGCCGGGGAGTGTCGCAAACCAGCCCACATCCATCATGGTGCAAGAATTTGCGAAACCGGCAGTTTTGTCAAAGACGTCGCTCACGCTGCCAGCGAAAAGGCTCCACCGAGATTTGAACTCGATCGCTGGATTCAGAGTCCAGAGTGCTCACCATTACACCATGGAACCCCTAGATGGCAGCGCCGCCGAATCACTGCTCAAGGATGTTTGCCTCCTTCGTCAGCGTGGAAACAGCAACGACAAGGATCACACGACGGCAACTGTGGATCTGCTGATCCAGCAGCTCGTGCACTCGGTCTTGCTCAAGTGCAACCACGCTGTCACGGCCTGCTGCCCTGTAAGGCCCGTGTGCCCGCGCCTCCGAAATCCACTTTGCCGAAGTTTTCGGAAGCAGCTCGGGCCGTGCCAGATCTGCCAACCTGTCCACGAAACCTAGTTTCTCAGCGGGAGCGGGCTGCTGTTGGCCATGAGCAACTCTGAGCCGGGCTACTGCTCGCTAATCTCTCTCACTGGCAAACTTTCAAGCTGCTGGACAATCGCCTTTCCGGCATTTCACTTTGGCTTCCGCTTTCGCACCTCACAGTTTACCTTCCTGCTCAGTACAGCTGTCGGACAAGTCGCGCATCTGCACTACAGCTGCCTATTCGAACAGCGCCGCTGCTGTTTTGTCTCCCTGATCGGCGGCCATGGCTGTGACGGCGCTGCGCTGAGCAATGCTTTTAAGCAAAGTGAGATCTCAGACGGATCGTGTTCAAGAGCACGTGTCCCTGGCTCTCCGGGAGTCTGTATTGTATGCACTGTTTTTTATGTCGCTGGACTGTCTGTGTGTGCAAATGTCGTTGTTACCGTTTTGTAGTGATTGAAACTGGGATTTGAGGTTCCTGATTTCCCTGAAAACTGGTTGAATGGTAAGGCTTGGGCCTGGCTTTGCTGCTCCTCTCCCTCGTAAAATTGCTGTTTCTCTATGTCCAGCTGTTACTGTGAATTGTTTGGGAAAGTGTGAATCGTTGAATCAAATTCAAGAAAAGAGCACCTCTCCAGCATGCGCCTCGTTCCAATTGCTGTCACCTTTTCACCAGCTGTCTGGGGAACGCAGAGAGGAGCTCCAAAAACAACACCGCTTGACGGCAGCTTGTCTCTCAATGCTGTGTCCTTCGAAGAAAACACATCCGTGGTTCAGGAGAGAGCAAAAGCAGGCACCAGTGACGAGCTTAAGACTCCACCTCGGCATCGGATCATTCTGCGCTCGCCGTTCTGGCAGAAATGTGACGAGATCTGACTCAAAGGTGCGAAAAGGGCGGCTCTTACAATTGGCCCGTAGGCAGATTTCACTCGCACGTCCCAATTTAAACAAGGGACGGGACGAAACGAGTCGAGGTTCCGCCGAGATTCGAACTCGGATCGCTGGATTCAAAGTCCAGAGTGCTAACCGTTACACCACGGAACCAGCAGGGCGGCCTGCTTTAGGCCAGGCCTGAGCTGTCCTGCATTCACACTTGCAGCAACGCTCTCAGAATCTGGTCTCTTGCTGCTGCCGCCAGTGCAGGGAATACTTGGGTGGTACAGGGTAGAGCAAAAGTAGCTCGCGCGCTTGACGCCGGGGAGTGTCGCAAACCAGCCCACATCCATCATGGGTGCAAGAATTTGCGAAACCGGCAGTTTTGTCAAAGACATCGCTCACGCTGCCAGCGAAAAGGCTCCACCGAATTTGAACTCGATCGCTGGATTCAGAGTCCAGAGTGCTCACCATTACACCATGGAACCCCTAGATGGCAGCGCCGCCGAATCACTGCTCAAGGATGTTTGCCTCCTTCGTCAAGCGTGGAAACAGCAACGACAGGATCACGACGGCAACTGTGGATCTGCTGATCCAGCAGCTCGTGCACTCGGTCTTGCTCAAGTGCAACCACGCTGTCACGGCCTGCTGCCCTGTAAGGCCGGTGGCCCGCGCCTCCGAAATCCACTTTGCCGAAGTTTTCGGAAGCAGCTCGGGCCGTGCCAGATCTGCCAACCTGTCCACGAAACCTAGTTTCTCAGCGGGAGCGGGGCTGCTGTTGGCCATGAGCAACTCTGAGCCGGGCTACTGCTCGCTAATCTCTCTCACTGGCAAACTTTCAAGCTGCTGGACAATCGCCTTTCCGGCATTTCACTTTGGCTTCCGCTTTCGCACCTCACAGTTTACCTTCCTGCTCAGTACAGCTGTCGGACAAGTCGCGCATCTGCACTACAGCTGCCTATTCGAACAGCGCCGCTGCTGTTTGTCTCCCTGATCGGCGGCCATGGCTGTGACGGCGCTGCGCTGAGCAATGCTTTTAAGCAAAGTGAGATCTCAGACGGATCGTGTTCAAGAGCACGTGTCCCTGGCTCTCCGGGAGTCTGTATTGTATGCACTGTTTTTTATGTCGCTGGACTGTCTTGTGTGTGCAAATGTCGTTGTTACCGTTTTGTAGTGATTGAAACTGGGATTTGAGGTTCCTGATTTCCCTGAAAACTGGTTGAATGGTAAGGCTTGGGGCCTGGCTTTGCTGCTCCTCTCCCTCGTAAAATTGCTGTTTCTCTATGTCCAGCTGTTACTGTGAATTGTTTGGGAAAGTGTGAATCGTTGAATCAAATTCAAGAAAAGAGCACCTCTCCAGCATGCGCCTCGTTCCAATTGCTGTCACCTTTTCACCAGCTGTCTGGGGAACGCAGAGAGGAGCTCCAAAAACAACACCGCTTGACGGCAGCTTGTCTCTCAATGCTGTGTCCTTCGAAGAAAACACATCCGTGGTTCAGGAGAGAGCAAAAGCAGGCACCAGTGACGAGCTTAAGACTCCACCTCGGCATCGGGATCATTCTGCGCTCGCCGTTCTGGCAGAAATGTGACGAGATCTGACTCAAGGTGCGAAAAGGGCGGCTCTTACAATTGGCCCGTAGGCAGATTTCACTCGCACGTCCCAATTTAAACAAGGGACGGGACGAAACGAGTCGAGGTTCCGCCGAGATTCGAACTCGGATCGCTGGATTCAAAGTCCAGAGTGCTAACCGTTACACCACGGAACCAGCAGGGCGGCCTGCTTTAGGCCAGGCCTGAGCTGTCCTGCATTCACACTTGCAGCAACGCTCTCAGAATCTGGTCTCTTGCTGCTGCGCCCGTGGCAGGGATACTTGGGTGGTACAGGGTAGAGCAAAAGTAGCTCGCGCGCTTGACGCCGGGAGTGTCGCAAACCAGCCCACATCCATCATGGGTGCAAGAATTTGCGAAACCGGCAGTTTTGTCAAAGACGATCGCTCACGCTGCCAGCGAAAAGGCTCCACCGAGATTTGAACTCGGATCGCTGGATTCAGAGTCCAGAGTGCTCACCATTACACCATGGAACCCCTAGATGGCAGCGCCGCCGAATCACTGCTCAAGGATGTTTGCCTCCTTCGTCAAGCGTGGAAACAGCAACGACAAGGATCACGACGGCAACTGTGGATCTGCTGATCCAGCAGCTCGTGCACTCGGTCTTGCTCAAGTGCAACCACGCTGTCACGGCCTGCTGCCCTGTAAGGCCGGTGGCCCGCGCCTCCGAAATCCACTTTGCCGAAGTTTTCGGAAGCAGCTCGGGCCGTGCCAGATCTGCCAACCTGTCCACGAAACCTAGTTTCTCAGCGGGAGCGGGGCTGCTGTTGGCCATGAGCAACTCTGAGCCGGGCTACTGCTCGCTAATCTCTCTCACTGGCAAACTTTCAAGCTGCTGGACAATCGCCTTTCCGGCATTTCACTTTGGCTTCCGCTTTCGCACCTCACAGTTTACCTTCCTGCTCAGTACAGCTGTCGGACAAGTCGCGCATCTGCACTACAGCTGCCTATTCGAACAGCGCCGCTGCTGTTTGTCTCCCTGATCGGCGGCCATGGCTGTGACGGCGCTGCGCTGAGCAATGCTTTTAAGCAAAGTGAGATCTCAGACGGATCGTGTTCAAGAGCACGTGTCCCTGGCTCTCCGGGAGTCTGTATTGTATGCACTGTTTTTTATGTCGCTGGACTGTCTTGTGTGTGCAAATGTCGTTGTTACCGTTTTGTAGTGATTGAAACTGGGATTTGAGGTTCCTGATTTCCCTGAAAACTGGTTGAATGGTAAGGCTTGGGGCCTGGCTTTGCTGCTCCTCTCCCTCGTAAAATTGCTGTTTCTCTATGTCCAGCTGTTACTGTGAATTGTTTGGGAAAGTGTGAATCGTTGAATCAAATTCAAGAAAAGAGCACCTCTCCAGCATGCGCCTCGTTCCAATTGCTGTCACCTTTTCACCAGCTGTCTGGGAACGCAGAGAGGAGCTCCAAAAACAACACCGCTTGACGGCAGCTTGTCTCTCAATGCTGTGTCCTTCGAAGAAAACACATCCGTGGTTCAGGAGAGAGCAAAAGCAGGCACCAGTGACGAGCTTAAGACTCCACCTCGGCATCGGGATCATTCTGCGCTCGCCGTTCTGGCAGAAATGTGACGAGATCTGACTCAAAGGTGCGAAAAGGGCGGCTCTTACAATTGGCCCGTAGGCAGATTTCACTCGCACGTCCCAATTTAAACAAGGGACGGGACGAAACGAGTCGAGGTTCCGCCGAGATTCGAACTCGGATCGCTGGATTCAAAGTCCAGAGTGCTAACCGTTACACCACGGAACCAGCAGGGCGGCCTGCTTTAGGCCAGGCCTGAGCTGTCCTGCATTCACACTTGCAGCAACGCTCTCAGAATCTGGTCTCTTGCTGCTGCGCCCGTGGCAGGGAATACTTGGGTGGTACAGGGTAGAGCAAAAGTAGCTCGCGCGCTTGACGCCGGGGAGTGTCGCAAACCAGCCCACATCCATCATGGGTGCAAGAATTTGCGAAACCGGCAGTTTTGTCAAAGACGATCGCTCACGCTGCCAGCGAAAAGGCTCCACCGAGATTTGAACTCGGATCGCTGGATTCAGAGTCCAGAGTGCTCACCATTACACCATGGAACCCCTAGATGGCAGCGCCGCCGAATCACTGCTCAAGGATGTTTGCCTCCTTCGTCAAGCGTGGAAACAGCAACGACAAGGATCACGACGGCAACTGTGGATCTGCTGATCCAGCAGCTCGTGCACTCGGTCTTGCTCAAGTGCAACCACGCTGTCACGGCCTGCTGCCCTGTAAGGCCGGTGGCCCGCGCCTCCGAAATCCACTTTGCCGAAGTTTTCGGAAGCAGCTCGGGCCGTGCCAGATCTGCCAACCTGTCCACGAAACCTAGTTTCTCAGCGGGAGCGGGGCTGCTGTTGGCCATGAGCAACTCTGAGCCGGGCTACTGCTCGCTAATCTCTCTCACTGGCAAACTTTCAAGCTGCTGGACAATCGCCTTTCCGGCATTTCACTTTGGCTTCCGCTTTCGCACCTCACAGTTTACCTTCCTGCTCAGTACAGCTGTCGGACAAGTCGCGCATCTGCACTACAGCTGCCTATTCGAACAGCGCCGCTGCTGTTTGTCTCCCTGATCGGCGGCCATGGCTGTGACGGCGCTGCGCTGAGCAATGCTTTTAAGCAAAGTGAGATCTCAGACGGATCGTGTTCAAGAGCACGTGTCCCTGGCTCTCCGGGAGTCTGTATTGTATGCACTGTTTTTTATGTCGCTGGACTGTCTTGTGTGTGCAAATGTCGTTGTTACCGTTTTGTAGTGATTGAAACTGGGATTTGAGGTTCCTGATTTCCCTGAAAACTGGTTGAATGGTAAGGCTTGGGGCCTGGCTTTGCTGCTCCTCTCCCTCGTAAAATTGCTGTTTCTCTATGTCCAGCTGTTACTGTGAATTGTTTGGGAAAGTGTGAATCGTTGAATCAAATTCAAGAAAAGAGCACCTCTCCAGCATGCGCCTCGTTCCAATTGCTGTCACCTTTTCACCAGCTGTCTGGGGAACGCAGAGAGGAGCTCCAAAAAACAACACCGCTTGACGGCAGCTTGTCTCTCAATGCTGTGTCCTTCGAAGAAAACACATCCGTGGTTCAGGAGAGAGCAAAAGCAGGCACCAGTGACGAGCTTAAGACTCCACCTCGGCATCGGGATCATTCTGCGCTCGCCGTTCTGGCAGAAATGTGACGAGATCTGACTCAAAGGTGCGAAAAGGGCGGCTCTTACAATTGGCCCGTAGGCAGATTTCACTCGCCCGTCCCAATTTAAACAAGGGACGGGACGAAACGAGTCGAGGTTCCGCCGAGATTCGAACTCGGATCGCTGGATTCAAAGTCCAGAGTGCTAACCGTTACACCACGGAACCAGCAGGGCGGCCTGCTTTAGGCCAGGCCTGAGCTGTCCTGCATTCACACTTGCAGCAACGCTCTCAGAATCTGGTCTCTTGCTGCTGCGCCCGTGGCAGGGAATACTTGGGTGGTACAGGGTAGAGCAAAAGTAGCTCGCGCGCTTGACGCCGGGGAGTGTCGCAAACCAGCCCACATCCATCATGGGTGCAAGAATTTGCGAAACCGGCAGTTTTGTCAAAGACGATCGCTCACGCTGCCAGCGAAAAGGCTCCACCGAGATTTGAACTCGGATCGCTGGATTCAGAGTCCAGAGTGCTCACCATTACACCATGGAACCCCTAGATGGCAGCGCCGCCGAATCACTGCTCAAGGATGTTTGCCTCCTTCGTCAAGCGTGGAAACAGCAACGACAAGGATCACGACGGCAACTGTGGATCTGCTGATCCAGCAGCTCGTGCACTCGGTCTTGCTCAAGTGCAACCACGCTGTCACGGCCTGCTGCCCTGTAAGGCCGGTGGCCCGCGCCTCCGAAATCCACTTTGCCGAAGTTTTCGGAAGCAGCTCGGGCCGTGCCAGATCTGCCAACCTGTCCACGAAACCTAGTTTCTCAGCGGGAGCGGGGCTGCTGTTGGCCATGAGCAACTCTGAGCCGGGCTACTGCTCGCTAATCTCTCTCACTGGCAAACTTTCAAGCTGCTGGACAATCGCCTTCCGGCATTTCACTTTGGCTTCCGCTTTCGCACCTCACAGTTTACCTTCCTGCTCAGTACAGCTGTCGGACAAGTCGCGCATCTGCACTACAGCTGCCTATTCGAACAGCGCCGCTGCTGTTTGTCTCCCTGATCGGCGGCCATGGCTGTGACGGCGCTGCGCTGAGCAATGCTTTTAAGCAAAGTGAGATCTCAGACGGATCGTGTTCAAGAGCACGTGTCCCTGGCTCTCCGGGAGTCTGTATTGTATGCACTGTTTTTTATGTCGCTGGACTGTCTTGTGTGTGCAAATGTCGTTGTTACCGTTTTGTAGTGATTGAAACTGGGATTTGAGGTTCCTGATTTCCCTGAAAACTGGTTGAATGGTAAGGCTTGGGGCCTGGCTTTGCTGCTCCTCTCCCTCGTAAAATTGCTGTTTCTCTATGTCCAGCTGTTACTGTGAATTGTTTGGGAAAGTGTGAATCGTTGAATCAAATTCAAGAAAAGAGCACCTCTCCAGCATGCGCCTCGTTCCAATTGCTGTCACCTTTTCACCAGCTGTCTGGGGAACGCAGAGAGGAGCTCCAAAAAACAACACCGCTTGACGGCAGCTTGTCTCTCAATGCTGTGTCCTTCGAAGAAAACACATCCGTGGTTCAGGAGAGAGCAAAAGCAGGCACCAGTGACGAGCTTAAGACTCCACCTCGGCATCGGGATCATTCTGCGCTCGCCGTTCTGGCAGAAATGTGACGAGATCTGACTCAAAGGTGCGAAAAGGGCGGCTCTTACAATTGGCCCGTAGGCAGATTTCACTCGCACGTCCCAATTTAAACAAGGGACGGGACGAAACGAGTCGAGGTTCCGCCGAGATTCGAACTCGGATCGCTGGATTCAAAGTCCAGAGTGCTAACCGTTACACCACGGAACCAGCAGGGCGGCCTGCTTTAGGCCAGGCCTGAGCTGTCCTGCATTCACACTTGCAGCAACGCTCTCAGAATCTGGTCTCTTGCTGCTGCGCCCGTGGCAGGGAATACTTGGGTGGTACAGGGTAGAGCAAAAGTAGCTCGCGCGCTTGACGCCGGGGAGTGTCGCAAACCAGCCCACATCCATCATGGGTGCAAGAATTTGCGAAACCGGCAGTTTTGTCAAAGACGATCGCTCACGCTGCCAGCGAAAAGGCTCCACCGAGATTTGAACTCGGATCGCTGGATTCAGAGTCCAGAGTGCTCACCATTACACCATGGAACCCCTAGATGGCAGCGCCGCCGAATCACTGCTCAAGGATGTTTGCCTCCTTCGTCAAGCGTGGAAACAGCAACGACAAGGATCACGACGGCAACTGTGGATCTGCTGATCCAGCAGCTCGTGCACTCGGTCTTGCTCAAGTGCAACCACGCTGTCACGGCCTGCTGCCCTGTAAGGCCGGTGGCCCGCGCCTCCGAAATCCACTTTGCCGAAGTTTTCGGAAGCAGCTCGGGCCGTGCCAGATCTGCCAACCTGTCCACGAAACCTAGTTTCTCAGCGGGAGCGGGGCTGCTGTTGGCCATGAGCAACTCTGAGCCGGGCTACTGCTCGCTAATCTCTCTCACTGGCAAACTTTCAAGCTGCTGGACAATCGCCTTTCCGGCATTTCACTTTGGCTTCCGCTTTCGCACCTCACAGTTTACCTTCCTGCTCAGTACAGCTGTCGGACAAGTCGCGCATCTGCACTACAGCTGCCTATTCGAACAGCGCCGCTGCTGTTTGTCTCCCTGATCGGCGGCCATGGCTGTGACGGCGCTGCGCTGAGCAATGCTTTTAAGCAAAGTGAGATCTCAGACGGATCGTGTTCAAGAGCACGTGTCCCTGGCTCTCCGGGAGTCTGTATTGTATGCACTGTTTTTTATGTCGCTGGACTGTCTTGTGTGTGCAAATGTCGTTGTTACCGTTTTGTAGTGATTGAAACTGGGATTTGAGGTTCCTGATTTCCCTGAAAACTGGTTGAATGGTAAGGCTTGGGGCCTGGCTTTGCTGCTCCTCTCCCTCGTAAAATTGCTGTTTCTCTATGTCCAGCTGTTACTGTGAATTGTTTGGGAAAGTGTGAATCGTTGAATCAAATTCAAGAAAAGAGCACCTCTCCAGCATGCGCCTCGTTCCAATTGCTGTCACCTTTTCACCAGCTGTCTGGGGAACGCAGAGAGGAGCTCCAAAAACAACACCGCTTGACGGCAGCTTGTCTCTCAATGCTGTGTCCTTCGAAGAAAACACATCCGTGGTTCAGGAGAGAGCAAAAGCAGGCACCAGTGACGAGCTTAAGACTCCACCTCGGCATCGGGATCATTCTGCGCTCGCCGTTCTGGCAGAAATGTGACGAGATCTGACTCAAAGGTGCGAAAAGGGCGGCTCTTACAATTGGCCCGTAGGCAGATTTCACTCGCACGTCCCAATTTAAACAAGGGACGGGACGAAACGAGTCGAGGTTCCGCCGAGATTCGAACTCGGATCGCTGGATTCAAAGTCCAGAGTGCTAACCGTTACACCACGGAACCAGCAGGGCGGCCTGCTTTAGGCCAGGCCTGAGCTGTCCTGCATTCACACTTGCAGCAACGCTCTCAGAATCTGGTCTCTTGCTGCTGCGCCCGTGGCAGGGAATACTTGGGTGGTACAGGGTAGAGCAAAAGTAGCTCGCGCGCTTGACGCCGGGGAGTGTCGCAAACCAGCCCACATCCATCATGGGTGCAAGAATTTGCGAAACCGGCAGTTTTGTCAAAGACGATCGCTCACGCTGCCAGCGAAAAGGCTCCACCGAGATTTGAACTCGGATCGCTGGATTCAGAGTCCAGAGTGCTCACCATTACACCATGGAACCCCTAGATGGCAGCGCCGCCGAATCACTGCTCAAGGATGTTTGCCTCCTTCGTCAAGCGTGGAAACAGCAACGACAAGGATCACGACGGCAACTGTGGATCTGCTGATCCAGCAGCTCGTGCACTCGGTCTTGCTCAAGTGCAACCACGCTGTCACGGCCTGCTGCCCTGTAAGGCCGGTGGCCCGCGCCTCCGAAATCCACTTTGCCGAAGTTTTCGGAAGCAGCTCGGGCCGTGCCAGATCTGCCAACCTGTCCACGAAACCTAGTTTCTCAGCGGGAGCGGGGCTGCTGTTGGCCATGAGCAACTCTGAGCCGGGCTACTGCTCGCTAATCTCTCTCACTGGCAAACTTTCAAGCTGCTGGACAATCGCCTTTCCGGCATTTCACTTTGGCTTCCGCTTTCGCACCTCACAGTTTACCTTCCTGCTCAGTACAGCTGTCGGACAAGTCGCGCATCTGCACTACAGCTGCCTATTCGAACAGCGCCGCTGCTGTTTGTCTCCCTGATCGGCGGCCATGGCTGTGACGGCGCTGCGCTGAGCAATGCTTTTAAGCAAAGTGAGATCTCAGACGGATCGTGTTCAAGAGCACGTGTCCCTGGCTCTCCGGGAGTCTGTATTGTATGCACTGTTTTTTATGTCGCTGGACTGTCTTGTGTGTGCAAATGTCGTTGTTACCGTTTTGTAGTGATTGAAACTGGGATTTGAGGTTCCTGATTTCCCTGAAAACTGGTTGAATGGTAAGGCTTGGGGCCTGGCTTTGCTGCTCCTCTCCCTCGTAAAATTGCTGTTTCTCTATGTCCAGCTGTTACTGTGAATTGTTTGGGAAAGTGTGAATCGTTGAATCAAATTCAAGAAAAGAGCACCTCTCCAGCATGCGCCTCGTTCCAATTGCTGTCACCTTTTCACCAGCTGTCTGGGGAACGCAGAGAGGAGCTCCAAAAACAACACCGCTTGACGGCAGCTTGTCTCTCAATGCTGTGTCCTTCGAAGAAAACACATCCGTGGTTCAGGAGAGAGCAAAAGCAGGCACCAGTGACGAGCTTAAGACTCCACCTCGGCATCGGGATCATTCTGCGCTCGCCGTTCTGGCAGAAATGTGACGAGATCTGACTCAAAGGTGCGAAAAGGGCGGCTCTTACAATTGGCCCGTAGGCAGATTTCACTCGCACGTCCCAATTTAAACAAGGGACGGGACGAAACGAGTCGAGGTTCCGCCGAGATTCGAACTCGGATCGCTGGATTCAAAGTCCAGAGTGCTAACCGTTACACCACGGAACCAGCAGGGCGGCCTGCTTTAGGCCAGGCCTGAGCTGTCCTGCATTCACACTTGCAGCAACGCTCTCAGAATCTGGTCTCTTGCTGCTGCGCCCGTGGCAGGGAATACTTGGGTGGTACAGGGTAGAGCAAAAGTAGCTCGCGCGCTTGACGCCGGGGAGTGTCGCAAACCAGCCCACATCCATCATGGGTGCAAGAATTTGCGAAACCGGCAGTTTTGTCAAAGACGATCGCTCACGCTGCCAGCGAAAAGGCTCCACCGAGATTTGAACTCGGATCGCTGGATTCAGAGTCCAGAGTGCTCACCATTACACCATGGAACCCCTAGATGGCAGCGCCGCCGAATCACTGCTCAAGGATGTTTGCCTCCTTCGTCAAGCGTGGAAACAGCAACGACAAGGATCACGACGGCAACTGTGGATCTGCTGATCCAGCAGCTCGTGCACTCGGTCTTGCTCAAGTGCAACCACGCTGTCACGGCCTGCTGCCCTGTAAGGCCGGTGGCCCGCGCCTCCGAAATCCACTTTGCCGAAGTTTTCGGAAGCAGCTCGGGCCGTGCCAGATCTGCCAACCTGTCCACGAAACCTAGTTTCTCAGCGGGAGCGGGGCTGCTGTTGGCCATGAGCAACTCTGAGCCGGGCTACTGCTCGCTAATCTCTCTCACTGGCAAACTTTCAAGCTGCTGGACAATCGCCTTTCCGGCATTTCACTTTGGCTTCCGCTTTCGCACCTCACAGTTTACCTTCCTGCTCAGTACAGCTGTCGGACAAGTCGCGCATCTGCACTACAGCTGCCTATTCGAACAGCGCCGCTGCTGTTTGTCTCCCTGATCGGCGGCCATGGCTGTGACGGCGCTGCGCTGAGCAATGCTTTTAAGCAAAGTGAGATCTCAGACGGATCGTGTTCAAGAGCACGTGTCCCTGGCTCTCCGGGAGTCTGTATTGTATGCACTGTTTTTTATGTCGCTGGACTGTCTTGTGTGTGCAAATGTCGTTGTTACCGTTTTGTAGTGATTGAAACTGGATTTGAGGTTCCTGATTTCCCTGAAAACTGGTTGAATGGTAAGGCTTGGGGCCTGGCTTTGCTGCTCCTCTCCCTCGTAAAATTGCTGTTTCTCTATGTCCAGCTGTTACTGTGAATTGTTTGGGAAAGTGTGAATCGTTGAATCAAATTCAAGAAAGAGCACCTCTCCAGCATGCGCCTCGTTCCAATTGCTGTCACCTTTTCACCAGCTGTCTGGGGAACGCAGAGAGGAGCTCCAAAAACAACACCGCTTGACGGCAGCTTGTCTCTCAATGCTGTGTCCTTCGAAGAAAACACATCCGTGGTTCAGGAGAGAGCAAAAGCAGGCACCAGTGACGAGCTTAAGACTCCACCTCGGCATCGGGATCATTCTGCGCTCGCCGTTCTGGCAGAAATGTGACGAGATCTGACTCAAAGGTGCGAAAAGGGCGGCTCTTACAATTGGCCCGTAGGCAGATTTCACTCGCACGTCCCAATTTAAACAAGGGACGGGACGAAACGAGTCGAGGTTCCGCCGAGATTCGAACTCGGATCGCTGGATTCAAAGTCCAGAGTGCTAACCGTTACACCACGGAACCAGCAGGGCGGCCTGCTTTAGGCCAGGCCTGAGCTGTCCTGCATTCACACTTGCAGCAACGCTCTCAGAATCTGGTCTCTTGCTGCTGCGCCCGTGGCAGGGAATACTTGGGTGGTACAGGGTAGAGCAAAAGTAGCTCGCGCGCTTGACGCCGGGGAGTGTCGCAAACCAGCCCACATCCATCATGGGTGCAAGAATTTGCGAAACCGGCAGTTTTGTCAAAGACGATCGCTCACGCTGCCAGCGAAAAGGCTCCACCGAGATTTGAACTCGGATCGCTGGATTCAGAGTCCAGAGTGCTCACCATTACACCATGGAACCCCTAGATGGCAGCGCCGCCGAATCACTGCTCAAGGATGTTTGCCTCCTTCGTCAAGCGTGGAAACAGCAACGACAAGGATCACGACGGCAACTGTGGATCTGCTGATCCAGCAGCTCGTGCACTCGGTCTTGCTCAAGTGCAACCACGCTGTCACGGCCTGCTGCCCTGTAAGGCCGGTGGCCCGCGCCTCCGAAATCCACTTTGCCGAAGTTTTCGGAAGCAGCTCGGGCCGTGCCAGATCTGCCAACCTGTCCACGAAACCTAGTTTCTCAGCGGGAGCGGGGCTGCTGTTGGCCATGAGCAACTCTGAGCCGGGCTACTGCTCGCTAATCTCTCTCACTGGCAAACTTTCAAGCTGCTGGACAATCGCCTTTCCGGCATTTCACTTTGGCTTCCGCTTTCGCACCTCACAGTTTACCTTCCTGCTCAGTACAGCTGTCGGACAAGTCGCGCATCTGCACTACAGCTGCCTATTCGAACAGCGCCGCTGCTGTTTGTCTCCCTGATCGGCGGCCATGGCTGTGACGGCGCTGCGCTGAGCAATGCTTTTAAGCAAAGTGAGATCTCAGACGGATCGTGTTCAAGAGCACGTGTCCCTGGCTCTCCGGGAGTCTGTATTGTATGCACTGTTTTTTATGTCGCTGGACTGTCTTGTGTGTGCAAATGTCGTTGTTACCGTTTTGTAGTGATTGAAACTGGGATTTGAGGTTCCTGATTTCCCTGAAAACTGGTTGAATGGTAAGGCTTGGGGCCTGGCTTTGCTGCTCCTCTCCCTCGTAAAATTGCTGTTTCTCTATGTCCAGCTGTTACTGTGAATTGTTTGGGAAAGTGTGAATCGTTGAATCAAATTCAAGAAAAGAGCACCTCTCCAGCATGCGCCTCGTTCCAATTGCTGTCACCTTTTCACCAGCTGTCTGGGGAACGCAGAGAGGAGCTCCAAAAACAACACCGCTTGACGGCAGCTTGTCTCTCAATGCTGTGTCCTTCGAAGAAAACACATCCGTGGTTCAGGAGAGAGCAAAAGCAGGCACCAGTGACGAGCTTAAGACTCCACCTCGGCATCGGGATCATTCTGCGCTCGCCGTTCTGGCAGAAATGTGACGAGATCTGACTCAAAGGTGCGAAAAGGGCGGCTCTTACAATTGGCCCGTAGGCAGATTTCACTCGCACGTCCCAATTTAAACAAGGGACGGGACGAAACGAGTCGAGGTTCCGCCGAGATTCGAACTCGGATCGCTGGATTCAAAGTCCAGAGTGCTAACCGTTACACCACGGAACCAGCAGGGCGGCCTGCTTTAGGCCAGGCCTGAGCTGTCCTGCATTCACACTTGCAGCAACGCTCTCAGAATCTGGTCTCTTGCTGCTGCGCCCGTGGCAGGGAATACTTGGGTGGTACAGGGTAGAGCAAAAGTAGCTCGCGCGCTTGACGCCGGGGAGTGTCGCAAACCAGCCCACATCCATCATGGGTGCAAGAATTTGCGAAACCGGCAGTTTTGTCAAAGACGATCGCTCACGCTGCCAGCGAAAAGGCTCCACCGAGATTTGAACTCGGATCGCTGGATTCAGAGTCCAGAGTGCTCACCATTACACCATGGAACCCCTAGATGGCAGCGCCGCCGAATCACTGCTCAAGGATGTTTGCCTCCTTCGTCAAGCGTGGAAACAGCAACGACAAGGATCACGACGGCAACTGTGGATCTGCTGATCCAGCAGCTCGTGCACTCGGTCTTGCTCAAGTGCAACCACGCTGTCACGGCCTGCTGCCCTGTAAGGCCGGTGGCCCGCGCCTCCGAAATCCACTTTGCCGAAGTTTTCGGAAGCAGCTCGGGCCGTGCCAGATCTGCCAACCTGTCCACGAAACCTAGTTTCTCAGCGGGAGCGGGGCTGCTGTTGGCCATGAGCAACTCTGAGCCGGGCTACTGCTCGCTAATCTCTCTCACTGGCAAACTTTCAAGCTGCTGGACAATCGCCTTTCCGGCATTTCACTTTGGCTTCCGCTTTCGCACCTCACAGTTTACCTTCCTGCTCAGTACAGCTGTCGGACAAGTCGCGCATCTGCACTACAGCTGCCTATTCGAACAGCGCCGCTGCTGTTTGTCTCCCTGATCGGCGGCCATGGCTGTGACGGCGCTGCGCTGAGCAATGCTTTTAAGCAAAGTGAGATCTCAGACGGATCGTGTTCAAGAGCACGTGTCCCTGGCTCTCCGGGAGTCTGTATTGTATGCACTGTTTTTTATGTCGCTGGACTGTCTTGTGTGTGCAAATGTCGTTGTTACCGTTTTGTAGTGATTGAAACTGGGATTTGAGGTTCCTGATTTCCCTGAAAACTGGTTGAATGGTAAGGCTTGGGGCCTGGCTTTGCTGCTCCTCTCCCTCGTAAAATTGCTGTTTCTCTATGTCCAGCTGTTACTGTGAATTGTTTGGGAAAGTGTGAATCGTTGAATCAAATTCAAGAAAAGAGCACCTCTCCAGCATGCGCCTCGTTCCAATTGCTGTCACCTTTTCACCAGCTGTCTGGGGAACGCAGAGAGGAGCTCCAAAAACAACACCGCTTGACGGCAGCTTGTCTCTCAATGCTGTGTCCTTCGAAGAAAACACATCCGTGGTTCAGGAGAGAGCAAAAGCAGGCACCAGTGACGAGCTTAAGACTCCACCTCGGCATCGGGATCATTCTGCGCTCGCCGTTCTGGCAGAAATGTGACGAGATCTGACTCAAAGGTGCGAAAAGGGCGGCTCTTACAATTGGCCCGTAGGCAGATTTCACTCGCACGTCCCAATTTAAACAAGGGACGGGACGAAACGAGTCGAGGTTCCGCCGAGATTCGAACTCGGATCGCTGGATTCAAAGTCCAGAGTGCTAACCGTTACACCACGGAACCAGCAGGGCGGCCTGCTTTAGGCCAGGCCTGAGCTGTCCTGCATTCACACTTGCAGCAACGCTCTCAGAATCTGGTCTCTTGCTGCTGCGCCCGTGGCAGGGAATACTTGGGTGGTACAGGGTAGAGCAAAAGTAGCTCGCGCGCTTGACGCCGGGGAGTGTCGCAAACCAGCCCACATCCATCATGGGTGCAAGAATTTGCGAAACCGGCAGTTTTGTCAAAGACGATCGCTCACGCTGCCAGCGAAAAGGCTCCACCGAGATTTGAACTCGGATCGCTGGATTCAGAGTCCAGAGTGCTCACCATTACACCATGGAACCCCTAGATGGCAGCGCCGCCGAATCACTGCTCAAGGATGTTTGCCTCCTTCGTCAAGCGTGGAAACAGCAACGACAAGGATCACGACGGCAACTGTGGATCTGCTGATCCAGCAGCTCGTGCACTCGGTCTTGCTCAAGTGCAACCACGCTGTCACGGCCTGCTGCCCTGTAAGGCCGGTGGCCCGCGCCTCCGAAATCCACTTTGCCGAAGTTTTCGGAAGCAGCTCGGGCCGTGCCAGATCTGCCAACCTGTCCACGAAACCTAGTTTCTCAGCGGGAGCGGGGCTGCTGTTGGCCATGAGCAACTCTGAGCCGGGCTACTGCTCGCTAATCTCTCTCACTGGCAAACTTTCAAGCTGCTGGACAATCGCCTTTCCGGCATTTCACTTTGGCTTCCGCTTTCGCACCTCACAGTTTACCTTCCTGCTCAGTACAGCTGTCGGACAAGTCGCGCATCTGCACTACAGCTGCCTATTCGAACAGCGCCGCTGCTGTTTGTCTCCCTGATCGGCGGCCATGGCTGTGACGGCGCTGCGCTGAGCAATGCTTTTAAGCAAAGTGAGATCTCAGACGGATCGTGTTCAAGAGCACGTGTCCCTGGCTCTCCGGGAGTCTGTATTGTATGCACTGTTTTTTATGTCGCTGGACTGTCTTGTGTGTGCAAATGTCGTTGTTACCGTTTTGTAGTGATTGAAACTGGGATTTGAGGTTCCTGATTTCCCTGAAAACTGGTTGAATGGTAAGGCTTGGGGCCTGGCTTTGCTGCTCCTCTCCCTCGTAAAATTGCTGTTTCTCTATGTCCAGCTGTTACTGTGAATTGTTTGGGAAAGTGTGAATCGTTGAATCAAATTCAAGAAAAGAGCACCTCTCCAGCATGCGCCTCGTTCCAATTGCTGTCACCTTTTCACCAGCTGTCTGGGGAACGCAGAGAGGAGCTCCAAAAACAACACCGCTTGACGGCAGCTTGTCTCTCAATGCTGTGTCCTTCGAAGAAAACACATCCGTGGTTCAGGAGAGAGCAAAAGCAGGCACCAGTGACGAGCTTAAGACTCCACCTCGGCATCGGGATCATTCTGCGCTCGCCGTTCTGGCAGAAATGTGACGAGATCTGACTCAAAGGTGCGAAAAGGGCGGCTCTTACAATTGGCCCGTAGGCAGATTTCACTCGCACGTCCCAATTTAAACAAGGGACGGGACGAAACGAGTCGAGGTTCCGCCGAGATTCGAACTCGGATCGCTGGATTCAAAGTCCAGAGTGCTAACCGTTACACCACGGAACCAGCAGGGCGGCCTGCTTTAGGCCAGGCCTGAGCTGTCCTGCATTCACACTTGCAGCAACGCTCTCAGAATCTGGTCTCTTGCTGCTGCGCCCGTGGCAGGGAATACTTGGGTGGTACAGGGTAGAGCAAAAGTAGCTCGCGCGCTTGACGCCGGGGAGTGTCGCAAACCAGCCCACATCCATCATGGGTGCAAGAATTTGCGAAACCGGCAGTTTTGTCAAAGACGATCGCTCACGCTGCCAGCGAAAAGGCTCCACCGAGATTTGAACTCGGATCGCTGGATTCAGAGTCCAGAGTGCTCACCATTACACCATGGAACCCCTAGATGGCAGCGCCGCCGAATCACTGCTCAAGGATGTTTGCCTCCTTCGTCAAGCGTGGAAACAGCAACGACAAGGATCACGACGGCAACTGTGGATCTGCTGATCCAGCAGCTCGTGCACTCGGTCTTGCTCAAGTGCAACCACGCTGTCACGGCCTGCTGCCCTGTAAGGCCGGTGGCCCGCGCCTCCGAAATCCACTTTGCCGAAGTTTTCGGAAGCAGCTCGGGCCGTGCCAGATCTGCCAACCTGTCCACGAAACCTAGTTTCTCAGCGGGAGCGGGGCTGCTGTTGGCCATGAGCAACTCTGAGCCGGGCTACTGCTCGCTAATCTCTCTCACTGGCAAACTTTCAAGCTGCTGGACAATCGCCTTTCCGGCATTTCACTTTGGCTTCCGCTTTCGCACCTCACAGTTTACCTTCCTGCTCAGTACAGCTGTCGGACAAGTCGCGCATCTGCACTACAGCTGCCTAGTCGAACAGCGCCGCTGCTGTTTGTCTCCCTGATCGGCGGCCATGGCTGTGACGGCGCTGCGCTGAGCAATGCTTTTAAGCAAAGTGAGATCTCAGACGGATCGTGTTCAAGAGCACGTGTCCCTGGCTCTCCGGGAGTCTGTATTGTATGCACTGTTTTTTATGTCGCTGGACTGTCTTGTGTGTGCAAATGTCGTTGTTACCGTTTTGTAGTGATTGAAACTGGGATTTGAGGTTCCTGATTTCCCTGAAAACTGGTTGAATGGTAAGGCTTGGGGCCTGGCTTTGCTGCTCCTCTCCCTCGTAAAATTGCTGTTTCTCTATGTCCAGCTGTTACTGTGAATTGTTTGGGAAAGTGTGAATCGTTGAATCAAATTCAAGAAAAGAGCACCTCTCCAGCATGCGCCTCGTTCCAATTGCTGTCACCTTTTCACCAGCTGTCTGGGGAACGCAGAGAGGAGCTCCAAAAACAACACCGCTTGACGGCAGCTTGTCTCTCAATGCTGTGTCCTTCGAAGAAAACACATCCGTGGTTCAGGAGAGAGCAAAAGCAGGCACCAGTGACGAGCTTAAGACTCCACCTCGGCATCGGGATCATTCTGCGCTCGCCGTTCTGGCAGAAATGTGACGAGATCTGACTCAAAGGTGCGAAAAGGGCGGCTCTTACAATTGGCCCGTAGGCAGATTTCACTCGCACGTCCCAATTTAAACAAGGGACGGGACGAAACGAGTCGAGGTTCCGCCGAGATTCGAACTCGGATCGCTGGATTCAAAGTCCAGAGTGCTAACCGTTACACCACGGAACCAGCAGGGCGGCCTGCTTTAGGCCAGGCCTGAGCTGTCCTGCATTCACACTTGCAGCAACGCTCTCAGAATCTGGTCTCTTGCTGCTGCGCCCGTGGCAGGGAATACTTGGGTGGTACAGGGTAGAGCAAAAGTAGCTCGCGCGCTTGACGCCGGGGAGTGTCGCAAACCAGCCCACATCCATCATGGGTGCAAGAATTTGCGAAACCGGCAGTTTTGTCAAAGACGATCGCTCACGCTGCCAGCGAAAAGGCTCCACCGAGATTTGAACTCGGATCGCTGGATTCAGAGTCCAGAGTGCTCACCATTACACCATGGAACCCCTAGATGGCAGCGCCGCCGAATCACTGCTCAAGGATGTTTGCCTCCTTCGTCAAGCGTGGAAACAGCAACGACAAGGATCACGACGGCAACTGTGGATCTGCTGATCCAGCAGCTCGTGCACTCGGTCTTGCTCAAGTGCAACCACGCTGTCACGGCCTGCTGCCCTGTAAGGCCGGTGGCCCGCGCCTCCGAAATCCACTTTGCCGAAGTTTTCGGAAGCAGCTCGGGCCGTGCCAGATCTGCCAACCTGTCCACGAAACCTAGTTTCTCAGCGGGAGCGGGGCTGCTGTTGGCCATGAGCAACTCTGAGCCGGGCTACTGCTCGCTAATCTCTCTCACTGGCAAACTTTCAAGCTGCTGGACAATCGCCTTTCCGGCATTTCACTTTGGCTTCCGCTTTCGCACCTCACAGTTTACCTTCCTGCTCAGTACAGCTGTCGGACAAGTCGCGCATCTGCACTACAGCTGCCTATTCGAACAGCGCCGCTGCTGTTTGTCTCCCTGATCGGCGGCCATGGCTGTGACGGCGCTGCGCTGAGCAATGCTTTTAAGCAAAGTGAGATCTCAGACGGATCGTGTTCAAGAGCACGTGTCCCTGGCTCTCCGGGAGTCTGTATTGTATGCACTGTTTTTTATGTCGCTGGACTGTCTTGTGTGTGCAAATGTCGTTGTTACCGTTTTGTAGTGATTGAAACTGGGATTTGAGGTTCCTGATTTCCCTGAAAACTGGTTGAATGGTAAGGCTTGGGGCCTGGCTTTGCTGCTCCTCTCCCTCGTAAAATTGCTGTTTCTCTATGTCCAGCTGTTACTGTGAATTGTTTGGGAAAGTGTGAATCGTTGAATCAAATTCAAGAAAAGAGCACCTCTCCAGCATGCGCCTCGTTCCAATTGCTGTCACCTTTTCACCAGCTGTCTGGGGAACGCAGAGAGGAGCTCCAAAAACAACACCGCTTGACGGCAGCTTGTCTCTCAATGCTGTGTCCTTCGAAGAAAACACATCCGTGGTTCAGGAGAGAGCAAAAGCAGGCACCAGTGACGAGCTTAAGACTCCACCTCGGCATCGGGATCATTCTGCGCTCGCCGTTCTGGCAGAAATGTGACGAGATCTGACTCAAAGGTGCGAAAAGGGCGGCTCTTACAATTGGCCCGTAGGCAGATTTCACTCGCACGTCCCAATTTAAACAAGGGACGGGACGAAACGAGTCGAGGTTCCGCCGAGATTCGAACTCGGATCGCTGGATTCAAAGTCCAGAGTGCTAACCGTTACACCACGGAACCAGCAGGGCGGCCTGCTTTAGGCCAGGCCTGAGCTGTCCTGCATTCACACTTGCAGCAACGCTCTCAGAATCTGGTCTCTTGCTGCTGCGCCCGTGGCAGGGAATACTTGGGTGGTACAGGGTAGAGCAAAAGTAGCTCGCGCGCTTGACGCCGGGGAGTGTCGCAAACCAGCCCACATCCATCATGGGTGCAAGAATTTGCGAAACCGGCAGTTTTGTCAAAGACGATCGCTCACGCTGCCAGCGAAAAGGCTCCACCGAGATTTGAACTCGGATCGCTGGATTCAGAGTCCAGAGTGCTCACCATTACACCATGGAACCCCTAGATGGCAGCGCCGCCGAATCACTGCTCAAGGATGTTTGCCTCCTTCGTCAAGCGTGGAAACAGCAACGACAAGGATCACGACGGCAACTGTGGATCTGCTGATCCAGCAGCTCGTGCACTCGGTCTTGCTCAAGTGCAACCACGCTGTCACGGCCTGCTGCCCTGTAAGGCCGGTGGCCCGCGCCTCCGAAATCCACTTTGCCGAAGTTTTCGGAAGCAGCTCGGGCCGTGCCAGATCTGCCAACCTGTCCACGAAACCTAGTTTCTCAGCGGGAGCGGGGCTGCTGTTGGCCATGAGCAACTCTGAGCCGGGCTACTGCTCGCTAATCTCTCTCACTGGCAAACTTTCAAGCTGCTGGACAATCGCCTTTCCGGCATTTCACTTTGGCTTCCGCTTTCGCACCTCACAGTTTACCTTCCTGCTCAGTACAGCTGTCGGACAAGTCGCGCATCTGCACTACAGCTGCCTATTCGAACAGCGCCGCTGCTGTTTGTCTCCCTGATCGGCGGCCATGGCTGTGACGGCGCTGCGCTGAGCAATGCTTTTAAGCAAAGTGAGATCTCAGACGGATCGTGTTCAAGAGCACGTGTCCCTGGCTCTCCGGGAGTCTGTATTGTATGCACTGTTTTTTATGTCGCTGGACTGTCTTGTGTGTGCAAATGTCGTTGTTACCGTTTTGTAGTGATTGAAACTGGGATTTGAGGTTCCTGATTTCCCTGAAAACTGGTTGAATGGTAAGGTTGGGGGCCTGGCTTTGCTGCTCCTCTCCCTCGTAAAATTGCTGTTTCTCTATGTCCAGCTGTTACTGTGAATTGTTTGGGAAAGTGTGAATCGTTGAATCAAATTCAAGAAAAGAGCACCTCTCCAGCATGCGCCTCGTTCCAATTGCTGTCACCTTTTCACCAGCTGTCTGGGGAACGCAGAGAGGAGCTCCAAAAACAACACCGCTTGACGGCAGCTTGTCTCTCAATGCTGTGTCCTTCGAAGAAAACACATCCGTGGTTCAGGAGAGAGCAAAAGCAGGCACCAGTGACGAGCTTAAGACTCCACCTCGGCATCGGGATCATTCTGCGCTCGCCGTTCTGGCAGAAATGTGACGAGATCTGACTCAAAGGTGCGAAAAGGGCGGCTCTTACAATTGGCCCGTAGGCAGATTTCACTCGCACGTCCCAATTTAAACAAGGGCCGGCAGTTTCTTTCTTGTTGCTGAGTCCTTTGAAGAAACCACGTCCACCACTCAGGCTTGTGTGAAAGCAGTGAGCGCAAGGCACAGGCAGGTCGCACTTACAATGACTGATGAACATTTGCAAAGTGATTGTTTGCCCACTTCACTCCTGACCCTGGAACTTGTCAAATAGTCAGGTCGCTCAAATCTGATCTTCTGCTCTGCTAGCAAGGAGCTTCCTCTGTGATTTGATGTCAATCCATCACTGTTCCGGCATGGAGCCCCTGCTTTGTTGTCACTTCCCTTTCATAACTCAAAGAGTTTTTCCTTCCAAATCAAATGTGCAGACCGCAAGCACTGGTGGAGCTTACAAACTAGCCCTGTGGTCCTCATTTAATGGTACAGTCCATCTTTGTCTTACTTCTGCACTTCAGCGGTTTTAAAAACATGCCTTATGCTGTCTCTTTCGGCTTGTCGTTGTGTTTGTTCTGGTCTTGCAATGGAATGCTGAACTGCTTGGGAACTGCCTCATATTTTGCCTGATTTTATCTACAATGAGACCAAGTCCTCATCTGCGTTTGACTCTATCCTGCCATCGTCTTTGGTGCAGTCGTGAACTGTTAGTCAACTCAAAGCTTTTAAATAAAACTGATCTTTTAAATCTTTCCGTATTGTTCAAGAGCTGCCCCGCGCCATTTTCCTTCATTGTCATAGTTTTCTGACTTTCTCAAAAGACTGTTTCACATTTCATTGTGGTTCCTGAAAGCTGCTGAAAGTTTATCTCTTATAACTTCATCTCCCATCTCCCGAACTCTGTGTTGAACTTGGCAGTGTGTCACAGTTCCTGTCGGCTTTGCCTGTGCAATGATTTCAGCTCCATGCATGCAGTTGCGTTTGTCAGTCACCAGGGAGCAGGATTGTTCAATTTTGATCACTGCCTCAGAATCAGGATTGAGTCAGAACCAATTGTAGCCGTGTCTCAATCATTCTTCAGGAGCACTTTTTGACTTCTCCCCTTCCACTGCCTAACCTGTTGATGAAATGACCTGTCGCCTTTTTTCCCCACTACAACACTCGCTGGGAACTCTCTTGTCTGTGAAGTGTTCTGATTCTCAAGTCATGCAGTCACAAGGCTATCTCTAAAGGAATTATAAGTCCATACAAAATAATAGCAGGAGTAGGCTGCTTGGCCCCTCAAGCCTCAGCATTCAGTATGGTCATGGTTGGTGTGACACTTCTTATCTGCCCTCTCATCATCACCTTTGATCCCCCTACCGATCATAAATATTTCTTAGCCTTAAATATACACAAGAACTCGACCCCACAACTCTGCATCTGCAGTTTTTTTTTATTGTCTCTGTCTACAACTCTCCATGGCCTCCCATTATTTTATAAACCTCTATTAGGTCACCCCTCAGCCTCCAACACTTCAGAGAAAACAGCCCCAGCCTATTCAGCCTCTCCCAACAGCTCAAACCCTCCAACATCCTTGTCAATGTTTTCTGATTGCTTTCAATTGTCTCAACATCCTCCCTGTAACAGGTTGACCAGAATTGCAAACAACATTCCAAAAGTAGCCTAACTGATGTCCTGTATGACCGCAACGTGACCTCCCAACTCCTATACTCAATGCACTAATCAATAAAGGAAAGCATACCAAATCCTATTTACTTCCCACTTCACTTTCAAGGAGCTATGAGCCTGCACTCCAAGGAGTCTTTGTTCAGCAACACTCCCCAGAACCTTACCATTAAGTTGAGAGGGTGTTGCTGGAAAAGCACATCAAGTCAGGCAGCATCCAAGGAGCAGGAGAATCAACGTTTTGGACAAAAGCCCATTCCTGATGAAGGGCCTTTGCCCGAAACGTTGATTCTCCTGCTCCACGGATGCTGCCTGACCTGCTGTGCTTTTCCAGCACTGTGCTCTTGTCTCTAATTTCCAGCATTTGCAGTCCTCACTTTCTCCTTCCCATTAAGTGTCAAAGTCCTGCCCTGATTTGCCTTTCCAAAATGCAGCACCTCCCATTTCTCTAAATTAATCTCCATCTGCCACTGTCTCAATGTCGTTTCAAGTCCAGTTATGACAAATCCAAGTTACACATTGGACTAGGAAGGGACGCAAGATCTGACCTCCATAACCAGAATGAATATCACACTAAGCAAGAAGCAGGCTTCAGGTCACAACTGAATGAGATGGTTTCACCAATAACTTAGTGGCTGAGGAGGAACGAGAAATCCAAACAGAGTCAACAAGTTGAAATGAAAGTTCCTACCGACTTCAGCATTGGCCTGTTGGAAAGATCAAGGACAAATTTCATTGACACAAGTTGACAGTGCAAAGTCGACCCCTCCAGGGAAGACTCAAGGAAGATTAGACGAGAAATGCACAGAGACTCAAGAGGGTGGAAATAAATAAGTGACATCTCCGGCAGGGAGGAAATTCCCCAGAAAGGAAACACAAGAGATTAGAAGTCTTCCAGTTCTGGAGAGAACCTCAGGCCGTCAGGGACAAAGTCCAAGTCAACCACCTTCTACACAATGGAACACCATTCTTCCAAGTCCAAAGGGAAGATATTGAGGAAGAACAGGGAGCCATCTGAATTTGTAAATGTAATTATGTCAACAAATGTGTCAGAACAATGGTTACCAGTGAAACAAAATGCTTTTTTGGGGGGCAGGGAGGGGTTTGCGAAATGTTGCAAATGTCCCTAAGAATTTGAAACAGTTGATAATTGAGTGAGTCATCTCTACTTACTGGGATTAATGTCATGAGGGCTTGACATGACCTTATCGGAGACAAATATAAAGCTAAGCCCTCCCAATACCCATCCTTGTCATGTACTTGGTCTTTTAACCTGGAAATGGTCACAGAGAAGCAAGAACCCCCCACTTTGCCCACTCTGTAAGGTATCAGTTCGGACACTGACTAACCTCAAACCCACTAGACCACACACACAGAGCCCACAAAAAGCAAAACACAAAACATCTCTCCTGATTCTCCTCCTTAGCGTACTGCTCTGTTAAGAATAATCCCAGTTTCTCCTGTCTCCCCATATTAAAGGGAATCCCTCGTACTGGCCCTCTTTATCATTGAGGCAGAAGTGAGCACTGCAGATGCTGGAATTTAGAGTCAAGATTAGAGAGTGAGGCTGGAAAAACACAGCAAGTCAGGCAGCATCCAAGGAGCAGGAAAATTGACGTTGCGGGCAAAAGCCCTTCATCAGGAATGAGGTTGGGAGCCTCGGGGGTGGAGAGATAAATGGGAGGGGGGTGGGGCTGGGGAGAAAGTAGCTGAGAGTGCAATAGGTGGAAGGAGGAGGGGGGATAGGTCGGAAGGGAGGGTGGACTAGACAGGTGGGAAGGAGGATTGCCAGGTAGGATAGGTCATGAGGACGGTGCTGAGCTGGAAGGTCGGAACTGGGGAAAGGTGGAGGGAGGGCAAATGAGGAAACTGGTGAAGTCCACATTGATACCCTGGGGTTGAAGTGTCCTGAGGCAGAAGATGAGGCGTTCTTCCTCCAGGTGTCAGGTGGTGAGGGAGGAGGCCCAGGATCTGCATGTCCTTGGCAGAGTGGGAGGGAGTGTTGAAATGTCTTTATCATTGAGTCATCTTTGAGTTGCTGGCTGATGACATCAGATCTCAACAGAGTGCAGGTTCTGGGGTCAGATGGCCACAGTCCATGGAAGAATAAAGTTGGCATCAAAGATCAAAGAAGATCCCATCAATGTTGCATCTGGGTGTGGAAGGCCGCTAAAGGTCAGAATCCATTTGGTCTTCAGGAAGCGTGGGGAGATAATTGGAAGAAAGAGGGTTTTCTCTCCTTCCAGCGGGCATCCATGTGTTGTCCAGCACTGTTTATTTACAGCATGGGTAATGGGAGATTGGCAGCGATGATCAGTCACTCATCAATATGTCCTGCCAGAGCACCTGTCAGAAATATTCTGGCAAACCTCACTCCAACTCAGGTCGAATGTGAGCTGCACTCAGTGACCCAGAGTCACCCAAAAAAAGCTCTTCCACAAAAGGAAGGCGCCTGACAGACTTCCTCATGTGGTACAGGGTGGGATCTTTATTATCTACTGATCCAGTACACTCCTGGCCGGCATTCCAGATTCTATTCTCCGAAAAGTCGAGGTCATCCAGAAACCCGTTGCCCGCATTCCTACTTTGCATCCAATCCCATTCCTTTATCATCCCTCCCCCTGGACTCACTGACCTACACTGGCTCCCAGCCAAGAGTTGGCTTGATGCTAAAATGTTCATCTTTACTTTCAAATTCCCTTTGCATTCCCTCCAGTCCCCTACCTCTGTGACCTCCTCCAGTTCCATGACCCCTCCGTAATCTCTATCGTCCTTGAATTCTGGATCATTGAGCTTGTCCTTCAATTCCCATTGGTCTACTATGAGTAGCCATGTCTTCAACTGCATGGCTCCCAAAATCTGGAATTCTTTCCAGAAACCCCTCTACTTTGTCTCTCTCTCTCTCTTGGTCTGTCTGCCTCTCTCTCTCTAATTCTATCTCTCTCTCTCTCTCTTCTACTTAGAGGCTCCTTCAACATATCCTGACAACAAGCTTTTGATCACCCTATACCTCCTTCTATAAGTGTGAAGGTGGAAGAGGGGTGCAGTTGGAGGCAGTCAGGAAAACCAGAAAGCACTGGAGAAACTCAGTAGGTCTGACAGCACCTGTAGAGAGAAACAGAGTCAACAGTTCATGTCCACCTTTGGCAGTCTGCCAAAGCCTGACGATGTCAGAGAGAAGGAGGCTGTTCAGCCCATCGAATCTGCTCTGTGATTCAATGGGGTCTGGGCCAATCTCGTCATCCTCAACTCCACTTTCCTGCCTTTTCCCTATAGGCCTATCAAGGAAATATCTGTCTGTTTCAGAATTGAATATCCTGAAGGAGCCAGCCTCGACACCCTCAGTGGTAAGGTATTCCATGGATCCACAACTCTCTGAGGGAAGGAATTCATCTAGATTCCCGTCTTAAATGGATAGACATTCAGAGTTCCCCCTTCACAGACAGAACAGGGTGTCCCTAAACCATCGGAGAAACAGAGCGACAGCACGCAGAATGGGTTCAAGGATTACCCGCACCAAACAATCCCACCGCCAACCACTTCTACTCCCCCTCCCACTCCCCCGAGGGCATGCAAGTCCCGGGCCTCCTTCACCTACCCACCAACTGGAGGAAGAACACCTCATCTTCTGCCTTGGGATCCTCCAGCCATATGGCATCAATGTCGATTTCGTCAGTTTCCTAATCTCTCCTCCCCCCACCTCATCCCAGATCCAACCCGCCAACTTAGCACCGCCCTCTTGATCAGTCCTACCTGTCCATCTTCCTTCCCACCTATCTACTCCACCTTCCCTTCTGACCAATCACCGTCACCCCCCCAACTGCATCTACCTATCGTCTTCCTAGCTAGCTCACCCTCACCTCCTCCCTGCCCCCATTTATCTCTCAATCCCCTCCCCTCCACATTCCTGATAAAAGGCTTATGCCCGAAACGTTGACCCTCCTGCTCCTCGGATGCTGCCTGACCTGCTGTGCTTTTCCAGTGCTGCATTTTTCGACTCTCGAGAATCTGCAGTCCTCACTTTCTCCTCGTTCCTAAAACCAGTCACCAAGCCTGAGTTTGGTCTCTGCATTATAAATGAGAGTGGATTGTGAGCTGTAAATACAGCAGACGAGATTGAAAGAAGCACTGGTAAAATGATACATCACCTGATGGATGGGTGTGGGGTCTTGAACAGGAGGAGGGAGGAGTCAAATGGATGAGTGCTGCAATTTCTGTAAATGCGAAGGTGGAAGAGGGGTGCAGTTGGAGGCAGTCAGGAAGTGTGAAGAGTGATGGAGCGGTGGATCAGGGGGTCGTAGAGGGAACGGTGTCTGTGGAATGTTGAGAGTGGAGGGGAGCTCATCTCTGGCAGCCCACCCACATTGGCAACCTGTTACCTGAGTGACCTCACCCATGTGGCACCCTACCAGCATCTGCCACCTGGGCACCCTGCTGACCTCACCTGCCATCCTATGCAGCTCACCCAGCTGACACTCCATGGACTGTGCCCATGTGGCATCTCACCCATCTCACTCAGCTGGCACACAACTGCATTCAAGTTCCAGGGAGAGGCTGAATGAGGCGGGGCTATCTTTCCTGGCGTGTCAGGCGCTGAGAGGTGACCTTGTAGAGGTTTATAAAATCATGAAGGGCATGGATAGAGTGAAAAGACAAGGTCTTTTTCCCCAGGGTAGGGCAGTCCAAAATTACAGGACACAAGTTTAAGGTGAGAGGGGCAAGATTTAAGTGGGACCAAAGGGACAATTTTTCACACAGAGGGTGGTACGTGTATGGAATGAACTGCCAGAGGAAGTGGTGGAGGCTGGTATAATAACAGCATTTAAAAAGCATCTGGATGGGTTTATGAACAGGAAGGGTTCAGAGGAATATGGGCCAAATACTGGCAAATGGAACGGGATTAATTTGGGATATCTGGTCAGCATGGATGAAATGGACCGAAGGGTCTGTTTTGTGCTGTACATCTCTATGACTGTCTGGTCATTCACTGCGCTGTGTTGTAATCTGATTCCATTCAGTTACAAATGTTTGACTGGTGAGTTGATTTGCTGCCTCTTTCTCTCTCTCCTCAAAGGGCTTTTTGTAAAAAATGCATTCATGGGACATGGGAGGTGTCGCTGGCTGGGCCAATATTTATTGTCTGTCCTGTGTAGCCCTTGAGAAGGTGGTGGTCAGCTGCCTTCAGGTAGGCCCACAATGTTTCCTGTTGAACACTGTTCAGTGTAGGTCTGAAAGCATTCCCCACAAGACCAGTCTATTCATATCTTGTTATTGGTGAGGTGTACGCCTGCACTTTCAGTATCTTGTTCATTTCTGTTCCGACCGCCTGGGATATCGAGGGCAGCGTAAGGTAATGATACCGTCTGTGAGAAGGAGGCCACATGAATTCTTCAGCAGAGGTTCAACTCAAATCTGACAGAAACAGTGAATAAAAGTACATGTTTAGCAGTTCGCCATGTTACGCCTGAGTAATATGTAAGTCGCTTATGAGACTTTCAGGCTCAACCTAATGTTAAGTGCACATTACTCCGCAGCCAGATGTTGTTATGTACAAACGTGTGTCAGTGTAGGCTGCTCGCTCCTTCAAACCTGTTCTGCTGTGCAATCATGGCTGACCTGATGTTAATGTCTACGTTACATTCCTGCCACGGGCATCAGGAACCTGTCAAATTCTACCTTTAAAACATTGAAGGATTTTGCATCTGGGAGGATATTATTTTCAAACTGTGACCTGAGTTTCAGATTTCCCACAAGACAAAACATTCTTTCGACATCCACCTGGGAAAGTTCCCTCAGGATCAATTGTATGTGTCAATTTAGTTCACCTCTGATTCTTCTGAACTCCAGGATGCAGATCCAGCCAGTCAAGCCTTTCTAAGGCAATCTGATCATTCCAGGGATGAATCTAGCAAACCTTCTCTGAACAGCTTCCAACATATGGGCATGCTTCTGTAGTTACACAGTACACAATACTCCAGATGTAGTCTCATCTATGCCCTATACAGCTGATGTCTAACCTCCCTACTCTTGCATTCAATTCCCCTCTCAATATAACATCACATGTTACTAGCATCCCTGATAACTTGGCCTATCTGCAAACGCACCCTCTGCAATTCATTTTGAAGTCACACGACACCGGGTTATAGTCCAACAGATTTACTTGAAATCGCAGGCTTTCTGAGCGCTGCTCCTGCACCAGGTGAACCTGTTGGACTATAACCTGGTGTCATGTGACATTTGATGTTGTCCACCCCGGTCCAACACCAGAACCTCTACATCATCTGTAATTCATCCTCTTGGTGACTCACATCCCCCTGCGTCCCAGAGCCCTGCAACCTCCCACCATTTTGTTCATGCACCTTTTTAAAATTCTTTCTGACAAAGCTGACCCTAAATGTCAATACTGAGAACAATCACAGAAGAACTCTGTACACTCTAGAGCACATGCGTTGGATTCAAAAGAAATACACACACACAATTCCAGTTCATCCCGGGTAAAGTCCACTGCATCCTGATGCGCAGAGCTTATTTTGTGATGCTAAAGCGAGCGTTTCGGATCCTAGCCACCTTACACAACAGCTTCCATCTAATCAAGGCTAAGTGATAAACTGATTATTTTAATGTAACTGACTCCAGAGGATTCTGTATTTTGAAAAGGTTCTAACGAGAGTTTAAGCAGCCTTTTAAAATAATCTACCACTGTACTTTAACCTTTTCTTTTGTTTAAGCCCTGCTTGAGTTTGAAGCCAATACACACTCCATTCAAGAGTTACAATTCCCTGGTTGTCAAATGCATGTAGCTTTTCTAGTATTCAATGTCTGTTATATTGGAGTCATGGAGTCATAGAGATGTACAGCATGAAAACAGACCCGTCGGTCCAACTCGTCCATATCGACCAGATATCCTGACTTAATATAGTCCCATTTGTCAGCATTTGGCCCATATCCCTCCAAATCCTTCCGATTCATACACCCATCCAGATGCCTTTTAAATGTTGCAATTGTACCAGCCTCCACCACTTCCTCTGACAGCTCATTCCATACTCTCTATGTGAAAAAGTTGTCCCTTAGGCCCCTTTTAAATCTTTCCCCTCTGACCTTAAATCTACGCCTTTTAGTTCTGGACTCCCCCACCCCAGGGAAAAGACCCTGCCTGTTTATTCTATCCATTCCCCTCAAGATTTTGTAAACCTCTATAAGGTCACCCCTCAGCCTCCAATGCTCCAGGCAAAACAGCCCCAGCCTATTCAGCCTCTCCCTGTAGCTCAAACCCTCCAACCCTGGCAAAATCCTTGTAAATCTTTTCTGAACCCTTTCAAGTTTTACAACGTCTTTCCGACAGGAGGGAGGGAGGGTGGGGAGTAGGATTCATGGAAACAAGATGTAATTAACTGCAGACAGAAACGTTACAGAGAGGGTAGCTGTCAGACACCTGACTGCAATTGGCTCTTTTGGCTTGGGAGGACTGGGAATGACGTGGGTGAGATTAGCAAAGGTCATGCGTAATCCTCTTTTGGTCTTTGTGAAAATGACAGAGATATTAACTCAATGAACCCAGATAGAATTACAGGGCAGCAAACTATCCAGTCATTAGAGCCCTTAGCTTTAACCCTTTCAACGTGTGGGACATGTCCTTCCCCTCCTCACTTACAAAGTCAATTGCAGCTCAGTGGGTGACATTGTAGTTTCTTCAGAAAGAAGCTCATGAATTCAATCCCCACTCCAGACCTGGAGTAGGGCAGAAATCCAGGCTGAGACTCGAATGCAGAGTGGGGGGAGAGAGCAGTGCAGTGCTAGACAACCAGTGCTGAGGGAGTGCCGCACTGTCAGAGGGTCAATACTGAGGGAGCACCACAGTCGGGGGGTCAGTGCTGGCGGAGTGGTCTCGCACAGTCGGAAGGTCATTTATTTAATACCCAAATTCAGTAACAGTGACTGAGGCAGAGACATAGAGGTCAGTGCTGAGGGAGTGCCACTCAGTCATAGGGTCAGTGCTGAGGGAGTGTCACTCTGTCATAGGGTCAGTGCTGAGGGAGTGTCACTCTGTCATAGGGTCAGTGCTGAGGGAGTGTCACTCTGTCATAGGGTCAGTGCTGAGGGAGTGTCACTCTGTCAGAGGGTCAGTGCTGAGGGAGTGTCACTCTGTCATAGGGTCAGTGCTGAGGGAGTGTCACTCTGTCAGAGAGTCACTGCTGAGGGAGTGCCACACTGTCAGATGGTCAGTGCTGAGGGAGTGCCACACTGTCAGAGGGTCAGTGCTGAGGGAGTGTCACTCTGTCAGAGGGTCAGTGCTGAGGGAGTGCTGCACTGTCGGAGAGTCAATGCTGAGGGAGTGCCGCACTGTCGGAGGGTCAGTGCTGAGGGAGTGCTGCTTGTCGGAGGGTCAGTGCTGAGTGTGTGCTGCATGTCAGAGGATCAGTGCTGAGGCAGTGCCGCACTGTCGGAAGGGCAGTACTGAGGGAGTGCTGCATGGTCGGTGGGTCAGTGCTTAGGCAGTGTGGCATATTCGGAGTGCCAGTGCTGAGGCAGTGCCGCACTGTCGGAAGGGCAGTGCTGAGTGAGTGCTGCATGGTCAGAGGGTCAGTGCTGAGGGAGTGCCGCAAAGTCAGAGGGTTAATGCTGTGCGAGTGGTACACTGTCAGAGGGTCAGTGCTGAGGGAGTGCTGCACTGTCAGAGAGTCACTGTTGAGGGAGTGCCACACTGTCATAGGGTCAGTGCTGAGGGAGTGTCACTCTGTCATAGGGTCAGTGCTGAGGGAGTGTCACTCTGTCATAGGGTCAGTGCTGAGGGAGTGTCACTCTGTCAGAGGGTCAGTGCTGAGGGAGTGTCACTCTGTCAGAGGGTCAGTGCTGAGGGAGTGTCACTCTGTCATAGGGTCAGTGCTGAGGGAGTGTCACTCTGTCAGAGGGTCAGTGCTGAGGGAGTGTCACTCTGTCAGAGGGTCAGTGCTGAGGGAGTGTCACTCTGTCATAGGGTCAGTGCTGAGGGAGTGTCACTCTGTCATAGGGTCAGTGCTGAGGGAGTGTCACTCTGTCATAGGGTCAGTGCTGAGGGAGTGTCACTCTGTCAGAGGGTCAGTGCTGAGGGAGTGTCACTCTGTCATAGGGTCAGTGCTGAGGGAGTGTCACTCTGTCATAGGGTCAGTGCTGAGGGAGTGCCACACTGCCAGAGGGTCAGTTCTGAGGGAGTGCTGAACTATCGGAGGGTCAATGCTGAACGAGTGATGAACTGTCAGAGGGTCAGTACTGAGGGAGAGCCGCACTGCCAGAGGGTCAGTACTGAGGGAGTGCGACATTGTCAGAGGGTCAGTACTGGGGGTGTGCTGCACTGTCAGAGGGTTAGTGCTGTGCGAGTGTTACACTGTCAGAAGGTCAGGGCATAGGGAGTGCCGCACTGTCAGAGAGTCAGTGCTGAGGGAGTGTTGCACTGTCAGAGAGTCAGGGCTGAGGGAGTGCTGCACTGTCAGAGAGTCAGTGCTGAGGGAGTGCACACTGTCAGAGGGTCACTGCTGAGGGAGTCCCACACTGTCAGAGGGTCAGTTCTGAGGGAGTCCCGCACTGTCGGAGGGTCAGTGCTGCGTGTGTGCTGCACTGTCGGAGGGTCAGTGCTGAGGGAGTGCTGCATTGTCAGAGAGCCAGTGCTGTGGGAGTGCTGCACTGTCAGAGGGTCAGTACTGAGGGAGTGCCGCACTGTCCGAGGGCCAGTAATGAGGGAGTGCCGCACTGTCACAGGGTCAGTCCTGTGGGAGTGCCGTCCAGTCAGAGAGTCAGTACTGAGGTAGTGCCGCACTGTCAGAGGGTCAGTGCTGAAGGAGTGCCGCACTGTCAGAGAGGCAGTGCTGAGGGAGTGCCACACTGTCAGAAGGTCAGTGCTGAGGAGTGCCGCACTGTCAGAGAGTCAGTGCTGAGGGAGTGCTGCACTGTCGCAGGGTCAGTGCTGCGTGTGTGCTGCACTGTCAGAAGGTCAGTGCTGACGGAGTGCTGCATTGTCGGAGTATCAGTGTTGAGGCAGTGCCGCACTGTCGGAAGGGCAGTGCTGAGGGATTGCTGCATGGTCAGAAGGTCAGTGATGAGGGAGTCCCGCACTGTCAGAGAGTCACTGCTGAGGGAGTGCCACACTGTCAGATGGTCAGTGCTGAGGGAGTGCCACACTGTCAGAGGGTCAGTGCTGAGGGAGTGCCGCACTGTCAGAGGGTCAGTGCTGAGGGAGTGCTGCACTGTCGGAGAGTCAGTGCTGAGGGAGTGCCGCACTGTCGGAGGGTCAGTGCTGAGGGAGTGCTGCTTGTCGGAGGGTCAGTGCTGAGTGTGTGCTGCATGTCAGAGGATCAGTGCTGAGGCAGTGCCGCACTGTCGGAAGGGCAGTACTGAGGGAGTGCTGCATGGTCGGTGGGTCAGTGCTTAGGCAGTGTGGCATATTCGGAGTGCCAGTGCTGAGGCAGTGCCGCACTGTCGGAAGGGCAGTGCTGAGTGAGTGCTGCATGGTCAGAGGGTCAGTGCTGAGGGAGTGCCGCAAAGTCAGAGGGTTAATGCTGTGCGAGTGGTACACTGTCAGAGGGTCAGTGCTGAGGGAGTGCTGCACTGTCAGAGAGTCACTGTTGAGGGAGTGCCACACTGTCAGAGGGTTAGTGCAGAGGGAGTGCCACACTGTCAGAGGGTCAGTGCTGAGGGACTGCCGCACTGTCAGAGAGTCAGTGCTGAGGGAGTGCCGCACTGTCAGAGGGTCAGTGCTGCGTGTGTGCTGCACTGTCAGAGGATCAGTGCTGAGGCAGTGCCGCACTGTTGGAAGGGCAGTGCTGAGGGATTGCTGCACTGTCAGAGGGTCAGTGCTGAGGCAGTGTGGCATTGTCGGAGAGCCAGTGCTGCGCTGTCAGAGGATCAGTGCTGACACAGTGCCGCACTGTCGGAAGGGCAGTGCCGAGGGAGTGCCGCACTGTCAGTCGGTTAGTGCTGAACGAATGCTACACTGTCAGAGGGTCAGTGCTGGGGAGTGCTGCACTGTCAGAGAGTCAGTGCTGAGGGAGTGCAGCACTGACAGAGGGTCACTGCTGAGGGAGTGTCGCACTGTCACAGGGTCAGTGCTGAGGGAGTGCTGCACTGTCAGAGAGTCACTGCTGATGGAGTGCCGCACTGTCAGAGGGTCAGTGCAGAGGGAGTGCCACACTGTCAGAGGGTCAGTGCTGAGGGACTGCCGCACTGTCAGAGAGTCAGTGCTGAGGGAGTGCCACACTGTCAGAGGGTCAGTGCTGAGGGAGTGCCACACTGTCAGAGAGTCAGTGCTGAGGTAGTGCTGCACTGTCGGAGGGTCAGTGCTGCGTGTGTGCTGCACTGTCAGAAGGTCAGGGCTGACGGAGTGCTGCACTGTCGGAGGGTCAGTGCTGCGTGTGTGCTGCACTGTCAGAAGGTCAGGGCTGACGGAGTGCTGCATTGTCGGAGGATCAGTGTTGAGGCAGTGCCGCACTGTCGGAAGGGCAGTGCTGAGGGATTGCCACACTGTCAGAGGGTCAGTGCTGAGGGAGTGCCGCACTGTCGGAGATTCAGTGCTGAGGGAGTGCTGCACTGTCGGAGGGTCAGTGCTGAGGGAGTGCCGCATGTCGGAGGGTCAGTGCTGAGTGTGTGCTGCATGTCAGAGGATCAGTGCTGAGGCAGTGCCGCACTGTCGGAAGGGCAGTGCTGAGGGAGTGCTGCATGGTCGGAGGGTCAGTGCTTAGGCAGTGTGGCATTTTCGGAGTGCCAGTGCTGAGGGAGTGCCGCACTGTCACAGGGTCAGTGCTGAGGCAGTGCCGCACTGTCACAGGGTCAGTGCTGTGGGAGTGCCGCCCTGTCAGAGGGTCAGTGCTGAGGAAGTGCCGCACTGTCAGAGGGTCAGTGCTGAAGGAGTGCCGCAGTGTCAAAGAGGCAGTGCTGAGGGAGTGCCACACTGTCAGAAGGTCAGTGCTGAGGAGTGCCGCACTGTCAGAGAGTCAGTGCTGAGGGAGTGCTGCACTGTCGGAGGGTCAGTGCTGCGTGTGTGCTGCACTGTCAGAAGGTCAGTGCTGACGGAGTGCTGCATTGTCGGAGTATCAGTGTTGAGGCAGTGCCGCACTGTCGGAAGGGCAGTGCTGAGGGATTGCTGCATGGTCAGAGGGTCAGTGATGAGGGAGTCCCGCACTGTCAGAGAGTCACTGCTGAGGGAGTGCCACACTGTCAGAGGGTCAGTGCTGAGGGAGTGCCACACTGTCAGAGGGTCAGTGCTGAGGGAGTGCCACACTGTCAGAGGGTCAGTGCTGAGGGAGTGCCGCACTGTCGGAGGGTCAGTGATGCGTGTGTGCTGCACTGTCAGAAGGTCAGGGCTGACGGAGTGCTGCACTGTCGGAGGGTCAGTGCTGCGTGTGTGCTGCACTGTCAGAAGGTCAGGGCTGACGGAGTGCTGCATTGTCGGAGGATCAGTGTTGAGGCAGTGCCGCACTGTCGGAAGGGCAGTGCTGAGGGATTGCCACACTGTCAGAGGGTCAGTGCTGAGGGAGTGCCACACTGTCAGAGGGTCAGTGCTGAGGGAGTGCCGCACTGTCGGAGAGTCAGTGCTGAGGGAGTGCCGCACTGTCAGAGAGTCAGTGCTGAGGGAGTGCCGCATGTCGGAGGGTCAGTGCTGAGTGTGTGCTGCATGTCAGAGGATCAGTGCTGAGGCAGTGCCGCACTGTCGGAAGGGCAGTGCTGAGGGAGTGCTGCATGGTCGGAGGGTCAGTGCTTAGGCAGTGTGGCATTTTCGGAGTGTCAGTGCTGAGGGAGTGCCGCACTGTCACAGGGTCAGTGCTGAGGCAGTGCCGCACTGTCACAGGGTCAGTACTGTGGGAGTGCCGCCCTGTCAGAGGGTCAGTGCTGAGGAAGTGCCGCACTGTCAGAGGGTCAGTGCTGAAGGAGTGCCGCAGTGTCAGAGAGTCAGTGCTGAGGGAGTGCTGCACTGTCGGAGGGTCAGTGCTGCGTGTGTGCTGCACTGTCAGAAGGTCAGTGCTGACGGAGTGCTGCATTGTCGGAGTATCAGTGTTGAGGCAGTGCCGCACTGTCGGAAGGGCAGTGCTGAGGGATTGCTGCATGGTCAGAGGGTCAGTGATGAGGGAGTCCCGCACTGTCAGAGAGTCACTGCTGAGGGAGTGCCACACTGTCAGAGGGTCAGTGCTGAGGGAGTGCCACACTGTCAGAGGGTCAGTGCTGAGGGAGTGCCACACTGTCAGAGGGTCAGTGCTGCGTGTGTGCTGCACTGTCAGAAGGTCAGTGCTGACGGAGTGCTGCATTGTCGGAGTATCAGTGTTGAGGCAGTGCCGCACTGTCGGAAGGGCAGTGCTGAGGGATTGCTGCATGGTCAGAGGGTCAGTGATGAGGGAGTCCCGCACTGTCAGAGAGTCACTGCTGAGGGAGTGCCACACTGTCAGAGGGTCAGTGCTGAGGGAGTGCCGCACTGTCAGAGGGTCAGTGCTGAGGAGTGCCGCACTGTCAGAGAGTCAGTGCTGAGGGAGTGCTGCACTGTCAGAGGGTCAGTGCTGCGTGTGTGCTGCACTGTCAGAAGGTCAGTGCTGACGGAGTGCTGCATTGTCGGAGTATCAGTGTTGAGGCAGTGCCGCACTGTCGGAAGGGCAGTGCTGAGGGATTGCTGCATGGTCAGAGGGTCAGTGATGAGGGAGTCCCGCACTGTCAGAGAGTCACTGCTGAGGGAGTGCCACACTGTCAGAGGGTCAGTGCTGAGGGAGTGCCACACTGTCAGAGGGTCAGTGCTGAGGGAGTGCCACACTGTCAGAGGGTCAGTGCTGAGGGAGTGCCGCACTGTCGGAGGGTCAGTGCTGAGGGAGTGCTGCTTGTCGGAGGGTCAGTGCTGAGTGTGTGCTGCATGTCAGAGGATCAGTGCTGAGGCAGTGCCGCACTGTCGGAAGGGCAGTGCTGAGGGAGTGCTGCATGGTCGGTGGGTCAGTGCTTAGGCAGTGTGGCATATTCGGAGTGCCAGTGCTGAGGGAGTGCTGCACTGTCAGAGAGTCAGTGCTGAGGCAGTGCCGCACTGTCGGAAGGGCAGTGCTGAGTGAGTGCTGCATGGTCAGAGGGTCAGTGCTGAGGGAGTGCCGCAAAGTCAGAGGGTTAATGCTGTGCGAGTGGTACACTGAGGGTCAGTGCTGAGGGAGTGCTGCACTGTCAGAGAGTCACTGCTGAGGGAGTGCCACACTGTCAGAGGGTTAGTGCAGAGGGAGTGCCACACTGTCAGAGGGTCAGTGCTGAGGGACTGCCGCACTGTCAGAGAGTCAGTGCTGAGGGAGTGCCGCACTGTCAGAGGGTCAGTGCTGCGTGTGTGCTGCACTGTCAGAAGGTCAGGGCTGACGGAGTGCTGCACTGTCGGCGGGTCAGTGCTGCGTGTGTGCTGCACTGTCAGAAGGCCAGGGCTGACGGAGTGCTGCATTGTCGGAGGATCAGTGTTGAGGCAGTGCCGCACTGTGGGAAGGGCAGTGCTGAGGGAGTGCCACACTGTCAGAGGGTCAGTGCTGAGGGAGTGCCACACTGTCAGAGGGTCAGTGCTGAGGGAGTGCCACACTGTCAGAGGGTCAGTGCTGAGGGAGTGCTGCTTGTCGGAGGGTCAGTGCTGAGTGTGTGCTGCATGTCAGAGGATCAGTGCTGAGGCAGTGCTGCACTGTCGGAAGGGCAGTGCTGAGGGAGTGCTGCATGGTCGGTGGGTCAGTGCTTAGGCAGTGTGGCATATTCGGAGTGCCAGTGCTGAGGGAGTGCTGCACTGTCAGAGAGTCAGTGCTGAGGCAGTGCCGCACTGTCGGAAGGGCAGTGCTGAGTGAGTGCTGCATGGTCAGAGGGTCAGTGCTGAGGGAGTGCCGCAAAGTCAGAGGGTTAATGCTGTGCGAGTGGTACACTGTCAGAGGGTCAGTGCTGAGGGAGTGCTGCACTGTCAGATAGTCACTGCTGAGGGAGTGCCACACTGTCAGAGGGTTAGTGCAGAGGGAGTGCCACACTGTCAGAGGATCAGTGCTGAGGCAGTGCCGCACTGTCGGAAGGGCAGTGCTGAGGGAGTGCTGCATGGTCGGTGGGTCAGTGCTTCGGCAGTGTGGCATATTCGGAGTGCCAGTGCTGAGGGAGTGCTGCACTGTCAGAGAGTCAGTGCTGAGGCAGTGCCGCACTGTCGGAAGGGCAGTGCTGAGTGAGTGCTGCATGGTCAGAGGGTCAGTGCTGAGGGAGTGCCGCAAAGTCAGAGGGTTAATGCTGTGCGAGTGGTACACTGTCAGAGGGTCAGTGCTGAGGGAGTGCTGCACTGTCAGAGAGTCACTGCTGAGGGAGTGCCACACTGTCAGAGGGTTAGTGCAGAGGGAGTGCCACACTGTCAGAGGGTCAGTGCTGAGGGACTGCCGCACTGTCAGAGAGTCAGTGCTGAGGGAGTGCCGCACTGTCAGAGGGTCAGTGCTGCGTGTGTGCTGCACTGTCAGAAGGTCAGGGCTGACGGAGTGCTGCACTGTCGGAGGGTCAGTGCTGCGTGTGTGCTGCACTGTCAGAAGGTCAGGGCTGACGGAGTGCTGCATTGTCGTAGGATCAGTGTTGAGGCAGTGCCGCACTGTCGGAAGGGCAGTGCTGAGGGAGTGCCACACTGTCAGAGGGTCAGTGCTGAGGGAGTGCCACACTGTCAGAGGGTCAGTGCTGAGGGAGTGCCGCACTGTCAGAGGGTCAGTGCTGAGGGAGTGCCACACTGTCAGAGGGTCAGTGCTGAGGGAGTGCCGCACTGTCGGAGGGTCAGTGCTGAGGGAGTGCTGCTTGTCGGAGGGTCAGTGCTGAGTGTGTGCTGCATGTCAGAGGATCAGTGCTGAGGCAGTGCCGCACTGTCGGAAGGGCAGTGCTGAGGGAGTGCTGCATGGTCGGTGGGTCAGTGCTTAGGCAGTGTGGCATATTCGGAGTGCCAGTGCTGAGGGAGTGCTGCACTGTCAGAGAGTCAGTGCTGAGGCAGTGCCGCACTGTCGGAAGGGCAGTGCTGAGTGAGTGCTGCATGGTCAGAGGGTCAGTGCTGAGGGAGTGCCGCAAAGTCAGAGGGTTAATGCTGTGCGAGTGGTACACTGTCAGAGGGTCAGTGCTGAGGGAGTGCTGCACTGTCAGAGAGTCACTGCTGAGGGAGTGCCACACTGTCAGAGGGTTAGTGCAGAGGGAGTGCCACACTGTCAGAGGGTCAGTGCTGAGGGACTGCCGCACTGTCAGAGAGTCAGTGCTGAGGGAGTGCTGCACTGTCAGAGGGTCAGTGCTGCGTGTGTGCTGCACTGTCAGAAGGTCAGGGCTGACGGAGTGCTGCACTGTCGGAGGGTCAGTGCTGCGTGTGTGCTGCACTGTCAGAAGGTCAGGGCTGACGGAGTGCTGCATTGTCGGAGGATCAGTGTTGAGGCAGTGCCGCACTGTCGGAAGGGCAGTGCTGAGGGAGTGCCACACTGTCAGAGGGTCAGTGCTGAGGGAGTGCCACACTGTCAGAGGGTCAGTGCTGAGGGAGTGCCACACTGTCGGAGGGTCAGTGCTGAGGGAGTGCTGCTTGTCGGAGGGTCAGTGCTGAGTGTGTGCTGCATGTCAGAGGATCAGTGCTGAGGCAGTGCCGCACTGTCGGAAGGGCAGTGCTGAGGGAGTGCTGCATGGTCGGTGGGTCAGTGCTTAGGCAGTGTGGCATATTCGGAGTGCCAGTGCTGAGGGAGTGCTGCACTGTCAGAGAGTCAGTGCTGAGGCAGTGCCGCACTGTCGGAAGGGCAGTGCTGAGTGAGTGCTGCATGGTCAGAGGGTCAGTGCTGAGGGAGTGCCGCAAAGTCAGAGGGTTAATGCTGTGCGAGTGGTACACTGTCAGAGGGTCAGTGCTGAGGGAGTGCTGCACTGTCAGATAGTCACTGCTGAGGGAGTGCCACACTGTCAGAGGGTTAGTGCAGAGGGAGTGCCACACTGTCAGAGGGTCAGTGCTGAGGGACTGCCGCACTGTCAGAGAGTCAGTGCTGAGGGAGTGCCGCACTGTCAGAGGGTCAGTGCTGCGTGTGTGCTGCACTGTCAGAAGGTCAGGGCTGACGGAGTGCTGCACTGTCGGAGGGTCAGTGCTGCGTGTGTGCTGCACTGTCAGAAGGTCAGGGCTGACGGAGTGCTGCATTGTCGTAGGATCAGTGTTGAGGCAGTGCCGCACTGTCGGAAGGGCAGTGCTGAGGGAGTGCCGCACTGTCAGAGGGTCAGTGCTGAGGGAGTGCCACACTGTCAGAGGGTCAGTGCTGAGGGAGTGCCGCACTGTCAGAGGGTCAGTGCTGAGGGAGTGCCACACTGTCAGAGGGTCAGTGCTGAGGGAGTGCCACACTGTCAGAGGGTCACTGCTGAGGGAGTGCCGCACTGTCGGAGGGTCAGTGCTGAGGGAGTGCTGCTTGTCGGAGGGTCAGTGCTGAGTGTGTGCTGCATGTCAGAGGATCAGTCCTGAGGCATGCCGCACTGTCGGAAGGGCAGTGCTGAGGGAGTGCTGCATGGTCGGTGGGTCAGTGCTTAGGCAGTGTGGCATATTCGGAGTGCCAGTGCTGAGGGAGTCCTGCACTGTCAGAGAGTCAGTGCTGAGGCAGTGCCGCACTGTCGGAAGGGCAGTGCTGAGTGAGTGCTGCATGGTCAGAGGGTCAGTGCTGAGGGAGTGCCGCAAAATCAGAGGGTTAATGCTGTGCGAGTGGTACACTGTCAGAGGGCCAGTGCTGAGGGAGTGCTGCACTGTCAGAGAGTCACTGCTGAGGGAGTGCCACACTGTCAGAGGGTTAGTGCAGAGGGAGTGCCACACTGTCAGAGGGTCAGTGCTGAGGGACTGCCGCACTGTCAGAGAGTCAGTGCTGAGGGAGTGCCGCACTGTCAGAGGGTCAGTGCTGCGTGTGTGCTGCACTGTCAGAAGGTCAGGGCTGACGGAGTGCTGCACTGTCGGAGGGTCAGTGCTGCGTGTGTGCTGCACTGTCAGAAGGTCAGGGCTGACGGAGTGCTGCATTGTCGGAGGATCAGTGTTGAGGCAGTGCCGCACTGTCGGAAGGGCAGTGCTGAGGGATTGCTGAATGGTCAGAGGGTCAGTGATGAGGGAGTCCCGCACTGTCAGAGAGTCACTGCTGAGGGAGTGCCACACTGTCAGAGGGTCAGTGCTGAGGGAGTGCCACACTGTCAGAGGGTCAGTGCTGAGGGAGTGCCACACTGTCAGAGGGTCAGTGCTGAGGGAGTGCTGCTTGTCGGAGGGTCAGTGCTGAGTGTGTGCTGCATGTCAGAGGATCAGTGCTGAGGCAGTGCCGCACTGTCAGAAGGGCAGTGCTGAGGGAGTGCTGCATGGTCGGTGGGTCAGTGCTTCGGCAGTGTGGCATATTCGGAGTGCCAGTGCTGAGGGAGTGCTGCACTGTCAGAGAGTCAGTGCTGAGGCAGTGCCGCACTGTCGGAAGGGCAGTGCTGAGTGAGTGCTGCATGGTCAGAGGGTCAGTGCTGAGGGAGTGCCGCAAAGTCAGAGGGTTAATGCTGTGCGAGTGGTACACTGTCAGAGGGTCAGTGCTGTGGGAGTGCCGCACTGTCAGAGAGTCACTGCTGAGGGAGTGCCACACTGTCAGAGGGTTAGTGCAGAGGGAGTGCCACACTGTCAGAGGGTCAGTGCTGAGGGACTGCCGCACTGTCAGAGAGTCAGTGCTGAGGGAGTGCCGCACTGTCAGAGGGTCAGTGCTGCGTGTGTGCTGCACTGTCAGAGGATCAGTGCTGAGGCAGTGCCGCACTGTTGGAAGGGCAGTGCTGAGGGATTGCTGCACTGTCAGAGGGTCAGTGCTGAGGCAGTGTGGCATTGTCGGAGAGCCAGTGCTGAGGGAGTGCTGCGCTGTCAGAGGATCAGTGCTGACACAGTGCCGCACTGTCGGAAGGGCAGTGCTGAGGGAGTGCTACATGGTCGGAGGGTCAGTGCTGAGGGAGTGCCGCACTGTCAGTCGGTTAGTGCTGAACGAATGCTACACTGTCAGAGGGTCAGTGCTGGGGGAGTGCTGCACTGTCAGAGAGTCAGTGCTGAGGGAGTGCAGCACTGACAGAGGGTCACTGCTGAGGGAGTGTCGCACTGTCACAGGGTCAGTGCTGAGGGAGTGCTGCACTGTCAGAGAGTCACTCCTGATGGAGTGCCGCACTGTCAGAGGGTCAGTGCAGAGGGAGTGCCACACTGTCAGAGGGTCAGTGCTGAGGGACTGCCGCACTGTCATAGAGTCAGTGCTGAGGGAGTGCCGCACTGTCAGAGGGTCAGTGCTGCGTGTGTGCTGCACTGTCAGAGAGTCAGTGCTGAGGGAGTGCCACACTGTCAGAGGGTCAGTGCTGAGGGAGTGCCGCACTGTCAGAGAGTCAGTGCTGAGGGAGTGCTGCACTGTCGGAGGGTCAGTGCTGCGTGTGTGCTGCACTGTCAGAAGGTCAGGGCTGACGGAGTGCTGCATTGTCGGAGGAACAGTGTTGAGGCAGTGGCGCACTGTCGGAAGGGCAGTGCTGAGGGATTGCCACACTGTCAGAGGGTCAGTGCTGAGGGAGTGCCACACTGTCAGAGGGTCAGTGCTGAGGGAGTGCCGCACTGTCGGAGAGTCAGTGCTGAGGGAGTGCCGCACTGTCGGAGGGTCAGGGCTGAGGGAGTGCCGCATGTCGGAAGGTCAGTGCTGAGTGTGTGCTGCATGTCAGAGGATCAGTGCTGAGAGAGTGCCGCACTGTCGGAAGGGCAGTGCTGAGGGAGTGCTGCATGGTCGGAGGGTCAGTGCTTAGGCAGTGTGGCATTTTCGGAGTGCCAGTGCTGAGGGAGTGCCGCACTGTCAGAGGGTCAGTACTGAGAGAGTGCTGCACTGTCGGAGAGTCAGTGCTGAAGGAGAGCTGCACTGTCTGAAAGTCAGTGCTGATGGAGTGCCGCAATATCAGGGAGTCAGTGCTGAGGGAGTGCCGCAATGTCACAGGGTCAGTACTGTGGGAGTGCCGCACTGTCACAGGGTCAGTACTGTGGGAGTGCCGCCCTGTCAGAGGGTCAGTGCTGAGAAAGTGCCGCAACTTCGGAGGGTCAGTGCTGAGGAAGTGCTGCAATGTCGGAGGGTCAGTGCTGAGGGAGTGCCACACTGTCAGAGGGTCAGTACTGAGAGAGTGCTGCACTGTCGGAGAGTCAGTGCTGAAGGAGAGCTGCACTGTCTGAAAGTCAGTGCTGATGGAGTGCCGCAATATCAGGGAGTCAGTGCTGAGGGAGTGCCGCAATGTCACAGGGTCAGTACTGTGGGAGTGCCGCACTGTCACAGGGTCAGTACTGTGGGAGTGCCGCCCTGTCAGAGGGTCAGTGCTGAGGAAGTGCCGCAACTTCGGAGGGTCAGTGCTGAGGAAGTGCCGCAATGTAGGAGGGTCAGTGCTGAGGGAATGCCACACTGTCAGTGGGTCTATGCTGAGGGAGTGCTGCACTGTCAGAGAGTCAGTGCTGAGGTAGTGCCGCACTGTCAGAGGGTCAGTGCTGAAGGAGTGCCGCACTGTCAGAGAGTCAGTGCTGAGGGAGTGCCACACTGTCAGAGGTTCAGTGCTGAGGGACTGCCGCACTGTCAGAGAGTCAGTGCTGAGGGAGTGCCGCACTGTCGGAGGGTCAGTTCTGCGTGTGTGCTGCACTGTCAGAGGATCAGTACTGAGGCAGTGCCGCATTGTCGGAAGGGTAGTGCTGAGGGAATGCTGCATGGTCGGAGGGTCAGTGCTGAGGCAGTGTGGCATTGTCGGAGAGCCAGTGCTGAGGGAGTGCTGTGCTGTCAGAGGATCAGTGCTGAGGGAGTGCCACACTGTCAGAGGGTCTGTGCTGAGGGAGTGCTGCATGGTCGGAGGGTCAGTGCTGAGGGAGTGCCGCACTGTCAGAGAGTCAGTGCTGAGTGAGTGCCGCACTGTCAGATGGTCAGTGCTGAGGGAGTGCCGCACTGTCAGAGGGTCAGTGCTGAGGAAGTGCGGAATGTCGGACGGTCAGGGCTGCATGTGTGCTGCACTGTCAGAGGGTCAGTGCTGAAGGAGTGCCGCACTGTCAGAGAGTCACTGCTGAGGGTGTGCCGCACTGTCAGAGGGTCAGTGCTGAGGGAGTGCCACACTGTCAGAGAGTCACTGCTGAGGGTGTGCCGCACTGTCAGAGGGTCAGTGCTGAGGGAGTGCCACACTGTCAGAGAGTCAATGCTGAGGGAGTGCCGCACAGTCGGAGGGTCAGTGCTGCATGTGTGCTGCACTGTCAGAGGGTCAGTGCTGACGGAGTGCTGCATTGTCGGAGACCCAGTGCTGAGTGAGTGCTGCACTGTCAGAGAATCAGTGCTGAGGCAGTGCCGCACTGTCGGAAGGGCAGTGCTGAGTGAGTGCTGCACTGTCAGAGGATCAGTGCTGAGGCAGTGCCGCACTGTTGGAAGGGCAGTGCTGAGGGAGTGCTGCACTGTCAGATGGTTAGTGCTGTGCGAGTGCTACACTGTCAGAGGGTCAGTGCTGAGGCAGTGCTGCACTGTCAGAGAGTAAGTGCTGAGGGTTTGCCACACTGTCGGAGGGTCAGTGCTGAGGGAGTGCTGCACTGTCGGAATGTCAGTGCTGAGGGAGTGCTGTGTTTTCAGAGGGAGAATACTGAGGGAACGCCGCACTGTCAGATGGTCAGTGCTGAGGGAGTGCCGCACTGTCAGAGGGTCAGTGCTGAGGGAGTGCCGCACTGTCAGATGGTCAGTGCTGAGGGAGTGCCGCACTGTCAGAGGGTCAGTGCTGAGGGAGTGCTGCACTGTCAGAGGGTCAGTGTTGTGGGAGTGCTGCACTGTCAGAGAGTCAGGGCTGAGGGAGTGCCGAACAGTCAGAGGGTCAGTGCTGAGGGAGTGCTGCACTGTCAGATGGTCAGTGCTGAGGCAGTGCCGCACTGTCAGAAGGTCAGTGCTGAGGGAGTGCTGCACTGTCAGAGGGTCAGTGTTGTGGGAGTGCTGCACTGTCAGAGGGTCAGGGCTGAGGGAGTGCCGCACTGTTGGAAGGGCAGTGCTGAATGAGTGCTGCACTGTCAGATGGTTAATGCTGTGCGAGTGCTATACTGTCAGAGGGTCAGTGCTGAGGGAGTGCTGCACTGTCAGAGAGTCAGTGTTGAGGGAGTGCTGCACTGTCAGAGAGTCAGTGTTGAGGGAGTGCTGCACTGTCAGAGAGTCAGTGCTGAGGGTTTGCCACACTGTCGGAGGGTCAGTGCTGAGGGAGTGCTGCACTGTCGGAAGGTTAGTGCTGAGGGAGTGCTGTGTTTTCAGAGGGAGAATACTGAGGGAACGCCGCACTGTCAGATGGTCAGTGCTGAGGGAGTGCCGCACTGTCAGATGGTCAGTGCTGAGGGAGTGCCGCACTGTCAGAGGGTCAGTGTTGTGGGAGTGCTGCACTGTCAGAGAGTCAGGGCTGAGGGAGTGCCGAACAGTCAGAGGGTCACTGCTGAGGGAGTGCTGCACTGCCAGTGGGTCAGTTCTAAGGGAGTGCCGCACTGCCAGCGGGTCATTGCTGAACGAGTGATGTATTGTCAGAGGGTCAGTATTGAGAGAGTGCCACACTGCCAAAGGGTCTGAACTGAGGGAGTGCCACACTGTCACAGGGTCAATACTGAAGGAGCACCTTACGGACGGAAGGCCATTTATTTAATTCCCAAACTCAGTAACAGTGACTGAGGCAGAGACACGATATTTAAATATCTAACTCAGTCACATTGAATGAGGCAGGGAGACTATTTAATTCACTGACTCAGTAATACTGACTGTAGCAGTGATGCTGCATTTAACTCAAAAACTTGGTCAAACTAACTGAGGTAGAGACACTTTATTGAATTCTGAGAGAGTGCTGTCCTGTCAGAGGGTCAGTGCTGAGGGAGTGCTGCACTGTCAGAGAGTCAGTGTTGAGGGAGTGCTGCAATGTCAGAGAGTCAATGTTGAGGGAGTGCTGCACTGTCAGAGAGTCAGTGCTGAGGGTTTGCTACACTGTCGGAGGGTCAGTGCTGAGGGAGTGCTGCACTGTCAGAGGAACAGTGCTGAGGGAGTGCTGTGTTTTCAGAGGGAGAATACTGAGGGAACGTCGCACTGTCAGATGGTCAGTGTTGTGGGAGTGCTGCACTGTCAGAGAGTCAGTGCTGATGGAGTGTTTCACTGTCCCAGGGTCAGTGATGAGGGTGTGCCGCTCTGTCAGAGATGCAATACTGAGGGAGTGACGGACTGTCAGAGGGTCAAAACTACGGGAGTGATGCATTGTTAGAGGGTCAGTACTGAGGGGGCACTGCACTGTCGGAGGGTCAGTGCTGAGGGAATGGCGCAGTGTCGGAGGGTCAATGCTGAGGGAGCGCTGCACTGCCGGAGGGTCAGTGATGAGGAAGCGGTGTACTGTCGGAGGGTGAGTGCTGTGGGAGTGCTGAACTTTCAGATGGTCAATGGTGAAGTAGTGTCAATATGTCAGAGGGTCAGTACTGAGGGAGCGCTGAACTGTCGGAAGGTCAGTGCTGAGGGAGTGCCGCACTGTCGGAGGGTCAGTGCTGAGGGAGTGCTGCAGTGTTGGATGGTCAGTGCTGAGCGAGTGCCGAACAGTCGGGGGGTCAGTGCTGAAGGAGTACTGCACTGCCTCAGTACTGACTCTCTGACAGTGCTGCAATCCCTCAGCACTGACACTCCGATACTGCAGCATTCCCTCAGTACTGACCCTCTGAGGGAGTGCTGCACTGTCAGTGGGTCAGTGCTGAGGGAGTGCCACACTGTCGGAGGTCAGTGCTGAAGGAGTGCTGAACTGTTGGAGGGTCAGTGCTGAAGGAGTGCTGCACTCTCAGAGGGTAAGTACTGACTGAGTGCCACACTGCCAGAGGGTCAGAACTGAGGGAGTGCCGCACTGTCACAGGGACAATACTGAGGGATCACCTCACCGACAGAAGGCATTTATTTAATTCCCAAACTCAGTAACAGTGACTGAGGCAGAGACACGATACTTAAATCCCTAACTCAGTCACATTGAATGGGGCAGGGAGACTATTTAATTCTCTGACTCAGTAATACTGACTGTAGCAGTGATGCTGCATTTAACTCAAAAACTCAGTCAAACTAACTGAGGTAGAGACGCTTTATTGAATACTGAGGAAGTGCCGCACTGTCAGAGTGTCAGTGCTGAGTGAGTGCCGCACTGTCAGATGGTCAGTGCTGAGGGAGTGCCGCACTGTCAGAGGGTCAGTGCTGAGGAAGTGCGGAATGTCGGACGGTCAGGGCTGCATGTGTGCTGCACTGTCAGAGGGTCAGTGCTGAAGGAGTGCCGCACTGTCAGAGAGTCACTGCTGAGGGTGTGCCGCACTGTCAGAGGGTCAGTGCTGAGGGAGTGCCACACTGTCAGAGAGTCACTGCTGAGGGTGTGCCGCACTGTCAGAGGGTCAGTGCTGAGGGAGTGCCACACTGTCAGAGAGTCAATGCTGAGGGAGTGCCGCACAGTCGGAGGGTCAGTGCTGCATGTGTGCTGCACTGTCAGAGGGTCAGTGCTGACGGAGTGCTGCATTGTCGGAGACCCAGTGCTGAGTGAGTGCTGCACTGTCAGAGAATCAGTGCTGAGGCAGTGCCGCACTGTCGGAAGGGCAGTGCTGAGTGAGTGCTGCACTGTCAGAGGATCAGTGCTGAGGCAGTGCCGCACTGTTGGAAGGGCAGTGCTGAGGGAGTGCTGCACTGTCAGATGGTTAGTGCTGTGCGAGTGCTACACTGTCAGAGGGTCAGTGCTGAGGCAGTGCTGCACTGTCAGAGAGTAAGTGCTGAGGGTTTGCCACACTGTCGGAGGGTCAGTGCTGAGGGAGTGCTGCACTGTCGGAATGTCAGTGCTGAGGGAGTGCTGTGTTTTCAGAGGGAGAATACTGAGGGAACGCCGCACTGTCAGATGGTCAGTGCTGAGGGAGTGCCGCACTGTCAGAGGGTCAGTGCTGAGGGAGTGCCGCACTGTCAGATGGTCAGTGCTGAGGGAGTGCCGCACTGTCAGAGGGTCAGTGCTGAGGGAGTGCTGCACTGTCAGAGGGTCAGTGTTGTGGGAGTGCTGCACTGTCAGAGAGTCAGGGCTGAGGGAGTGCCGAACAGTCAGAGGGTCAGTGCTGAGGGAGTGCTGCACTGTCAGATGGTCAGTGCTGAGGCAGTGCCGCACTGTCAGAAGGTCAGTGCTGAGGGAGTGCTGCACTGTCAGAGGGTCAGTGTTGTGGGAGTGCTGCACTGTCAGAGAGTCAGGGCTGAGGGAGTGCCGCACTGTTGGAAGGGCAGTGCTGAATGAGTGCTGCACTGTCAGATGGTTAATGCTGTGCGAGTGCTATACTGTCAGAGGGTCAGTGCTGAGGGAGTGCTGCACTGTCAGAGAGTCAGTGTTGAGGGAGTGCTGCACTGTCAGAGAGTCAGTGTTGAGGGAGTGCTGCACTGTCAGAGAGTCAGTGCTGAGGGTTTGCCACACTGTCGGAGGGTCAGTGCTGAGGGAGTGCTGCACTGTCGGAAGGTTAGTGCTGAGGGAGTGCTGTGTTTTCAGAGGGAGAATACTGAGGGAACGCCGCACTGTCAGATGGTCAGTGCTGAGGGAGTGCCGCACTGTCAGATGGTCAGTGCTGAGGGAGTGCCGCACTGTCAGAGGGTCAGTGTTGTGGGAGTGCTGCACTGTCAGAGAGTCAGGGCTGAGGGAGTGCCGAACAGTCAGAGGGTCACTGCTGAGGGAGTGCTGCACTGCCAGTGGGTCAGTTCTAAGGGAGTGCCGCACTGCCAGCGGGTCATTGCTGAACGAGTGATGTATTGTCAGAGGGTCAGTATTGAGAGAGTGCCACACTGCCAAAGGGTCTGAACTGAGGGAGTGCCACACTGTCACAGGGTCAATACTGAAGGAGCACCTTACGGACGGAAGGCCATTTATTTAATTCCCAAACTCAGTAACAGTGACTGAGGCAGAGACACGATATTTAAATATCTAACTCAGTCACATTGAATGAGGCAGGGAGACTATTTAATTCACTGACTCAGTAATACTGACTGTAGCAGTGATGCTGCATTTAACTCAAAAACTTGGTCAAACTAACTGAGGTAGAGACACTTTATTGAATTCTGAGAGAGTGCTGTCCTGTCAGAGAGTCAGTGTTGAGGGAGTGCTGCAATGTCAGAGAGTCAATGTTGAGGGAGTGCTGCACTGTCAGAGAGTCAGTGCTGAGGGTTTGCTACACTGTCGGAGGGTCAGTGCTGAGGGAGTGCTGCACTGTCAGAGGAACAGTGCTGAGGGAGTGCTGTGTTTTCAGAGGGAGAATACTGAGGGAACGTCGCACTGTCAGATGGTCAGTGTTGTGGGAGTGCTGCACTGTCAGAGAGTCAGTGCTGATGGAGTGTTTCACTGTCCCAGGGTCAGTGATGAGGGTGTGCCGCTCTGTCAGAGATGCAATACTGAGGGAGTGACGGACTGTCAGAGGGTCAAAACTACGGGAGTGATGCATTGTTAGAGGGTCAGTACTGAGGGGGCACTGCACTGTCGGAGGGTCAGTGCTGAGGGAATGGCGCAGTGTCGGAGGGTCAATGCTGAGGGAGCGCTGCACTGCCGGAGGGTCAGTGATGAGGAAGCGGTGTACTGTCGGAGGGTGAGTGCTGTGGGAGTGCTGAACTTTCAGATGGTCAATGGTGAAGTAGTGTCAATATGTCAGAGGGTCAGTACTGAGGGAGCGCTGAACTGTCGGAAGGTCAGTGCTGAGGGAGTGCCGCACTGTCGGAGGGTCAGTGCTGAGGGAGTGCTGCAGTGTTGGATGGTCAGTGCTGAGCGAGTGCCGAACAGTCGGGGGGTCAGTGCTGAAGGAGTACTGCACTGCCTCAGTACTGACTCTCTGACAGTGCTGCAATCCCTCAGCACTGACACTCCGATACTGCAGCATTCCCTCAGTACTGACCCTCTGAGGGAGTGCTGCACTGTCAGTGGGTCAGTGCTGAGGGAGTGCCACACTGTCGGAGGTCAGTGCTGAAGGAGTGCTGAACTGTTGGAGGGTCAGTGCTGAAGGAGTGCTGCACTCTCAGAGGGTAAGTACTGACTGAGTGCCACACTGCCAGAGGGTCAGAACTGAGGGAGTGCCGCACTGTCACAGGGACAATACTGAGGGATCACCTCACCGACAGAAGGCATTTATTTAATTCCCAAACTCAGTAACAGTGACTGAGGCAGAGACACGATACTTAAATCCCTAACTCAGTCACATTGAATGGGGCAGGGAGACTATTTAATTCTCTGACTCAGTAATACTGACTGTAGCAGTGATGCTGCATTTAACTCAAAAACTCAGTCAAACTAACTGAGGTAGAGACGCTTTATTGAATACTGAGGAAGTGCCGCACTGTCAGAGTGTCAGTGCTGAGTGAGTGCCGCACTGTCAGATGGTCAGTGCTGAGGGAGTGCCGCACTGTCAGAGGGTCAGTGCTGAGGAAGTGCGGAATGTCGGACGGTCAGGGCTGCATGTGTGCTGCACTGTCAGAGGGTCAGTGCTGAAGGAGTGCCGCACTGTCAGAGAGTCACTGCTGAGGGTGTGCCGCACTGTCAGAGGGTCAGTGCTGAGGGAGTGCCACACTGTCAGAGAGTCACTGCTGAGGGTGTGCCGCACTGTCAGAGGGTCAGTGCTGAGGGAGTGCCACACTGTCAGAGAGTCAATGCTGAGGGAGTGCCGCACAGTCGGAGGGTCAGTGCTGCATGTGTGCTGCACTGTCAGAGGGTCAGTGCTGACGGAGTGCTGCATTGTCGGAGACCCAGTGCTGAGTGAGTGCTGCACTGTCAGAGAATCAGTGCTGAGGCAGTGCCGCACTGTCGGAAGGGCAGTGCTGAGTGAGTGCTGCACTGTCAGAGGATCAGTGCTGAGGCAGTGCCGCACTGTTGGAAGGGCAGTGCTGAGGGAGTGCTGCACTGTCAGATGGTTAGTGCTGTGCGAGTGCTACACTGTCAGAGGGTCAGTGCTGAGGCAGTGCTGCACTGTCAGAGAGTAAGTGCTGAGGGTTTGCCACACTGTCGGAGGGTCAGTGCTGAGGGAGTGCTGCACTGTCGGAATGTCAGTGCTGAGGGAGTGCTGTGTTTTCAGAGGGAGAATACTGAGGGAACGCCGCACTGTCAGATGGTCAGTGCTGAGGGAGTGCCGCACTGTCAGAGGGTCAGTGCTGAGGGAGTGCCGCACTGTCAGATGGTCAGTGCTGAGGGAGTGCCGCACTGTCAGAGGGTCAGTGCTGAGGGAGTGCTGCACTGTCAGAGGGTCAGTGTTGTGGGAGTGCTGCACTGTCAGAGAGTCAGGGCTGAGGGAGTGCCGAACAGTCAGAGGGTCAGTGCTGAGGGAGTGCTGCACTGTCAGATGGTCAGTGCTGAGGCAGTGCCGCACTGTCAGAAGGTCAGTGCTGAGGGAGTGCTGCACTGTCAGAGGGTCAGTGTTGTGGGAGTGCTGCACTGTCAGAGAGTCAGGGCTGAGGGAGTGCCGCACTGTTGGAAGGGCAGTGCTGAATGAGTGCTGCACTGTCAGATGGTTAATGCTGTGCGAGTGCTATACTGTCAGAGGGTCAGTGCTGAGGGAGTGCTGCACTGTCAGAGAGTCAGTGTTGAGGGAGTGCTGCACTGTCAGAGAGTCAGTGTTGAGGGAGTGCTGCACTGTCAGAGAGTCAGTGCTGAGGGTTTGCCACACTGTCGGAGGGTCAGTGCTGAGGGAGTGCTGCACTGTCGGAAGGTTAGTGCTGAGGGAGTGCTGTGTTTTCAGAGGGAGAATACTGAGGGAACGCCGCACTGTCAGATGGTCAGTGCTGAGGGAGTGCCGCACTGTCAGATGGTCAGTGCTGAGGGAGTGCCGCACTGTCAGAGGGTCAGTGTTGTGGGAGTGCTGCACTGTCAGAGAGTCAGGGCTGAGGGAGTGCCGAACAGTCAGAGGGTCACTGCTGAGGGAGTGCTGCACTGCCAGTGGGTCAGTTCTAAGGGAGTGCCGCACTGCCAGCGGGTCATTGCTGAACGAGTGATGTATTGTCAGAGGGTCAGTATTGAGAGAGTGCCACACTGCCAAAGGGTCTGAACTGAGGGAGTGCCACACTGTCACAGGGTCAATACTGAAGGAGCACCTTACGGACGGAAGGCCATTTATTTAATTCCCAAACTCAGTAACAGTGACTGAGGCAGAGACACGATATTTAAATATCTAACTCAGTCACATTGAATGAGGCAGGGAGACTATTTAATTCACTGACTCAGTAATACTGACTGTAGCAGTGATGCTGCATTTAACTCAAAAACTTGGTCAAACTAACTGAGGTAGAGACACTTTATTGAATTCTGAGAGAGTGCTGTCCTGTCAGAGAGTCAGTGTTGAGGGAGTGCTGCAATGTCAGAGAGTCAATGTTGAGGGAGTGCTGCACTGTCAGAGAGTCAGTGCTGAGGGTTTGCTACACTGTCGGAGGGTCAGTGCTGAGGGAGTGCTGCACTGTCAGAGGAACAGTGCTGAGGGAGTGCTGTGTTTTCAGAGGGAGAATACTGAGGGAACGTCGCACTGTCAGATGGTCAGTGTTGTGGGAGTGCTGCACTGTCAGAGAGTCAGTGCTGATGGAGTGTTTCACTGTCCCAGGGTCAGTGATGAGGGTGTGCCGCTCTGTCAGAGATGCAATACTGAGGGAGTGACGGACTGTCAGAGGGTCAAAACTACGGGAGTGATGCATTGTTAGAGGGTCAGTACTGAGGGGGCACTGCACTGTCGGAGGGTCAGTGCTGAGGGAATGGCGCAGTGTCGGAGGGTCAATGCTGAGGGAGCGCTGCACTGCCGGAGGGTCAGTGATGAGGAAGCGGTGTACTGTCGGAGGGTGAGTGCTGTGGGAGTGCTGAACTTTCAGATGGTCAATGGTGAAGTAGTGTCAATATGTCAGAGGGTCAGTACTGAGGGAGCGCTGAACTGTCGGAAGGTCAGTGCTGAGGGAGTGCCGCACTGTCGGAGGGTCAGTGCTGAGGGAGTGCTGCAGTGTTGGATGGTCAGTGCTGAGCGAGTGCCGAACAGTCGGGGGGTCAGTGCTGAAGGAGTACTGCACTGCCTCAGTACTGACTCTCTGACAGTGCTGCAATCCCTCAGCACTGACACTCCGATACTGCAGCATTCCCTCAGTACTGACCCTCTGAGGGAGTGCTGCACTGTCAGTGGGTCAGTGCTGAGGGAGTGCCACACTGTCGGAGGTCAGTGCTGAAGGAGTGCTGAACTGTTGGAGGGTCAGTGCTGAAGGAGTGCTGCACTCTCAGAGGGTAAGTACTGACTGAGTGCCACACTGCCAGAGGGTCAGAACTGAGGGAGTGCCGCACTGTCACAGGGACAATACTGAGGGATCACCTCACCGACAGAAGGCATTTATTTAATTCCCAAACTCAGTAACAGTGACTGAGGCAGAGACACGATACTTAAATCCCTAACTCAGTCACATTGAATGGGGCAGGGAGACTATTTAATTCTCTGACTCAGTAATACTGACTGTAGCAGTGATGCTGCATTTAACTCAAAAACTCAGTCAAACTAACTGAGGTAGAGACGCTTTATTGAATACTGAGGAAGTGCCGCACTGTCAGAGTGTCAGTGCTGAGGGTGTGCCACACTGTCAGAGGGTCAGTGCTGAGGTAGTGACGCACTGTCAGAGTGTCAGTGCTGAAGGAGTGCCGCACTGTCAGAGAGTCCGCGCTGAGGGAGTGCCGCACTGTCAGATGGTCATCTGAGGGAGTGCCGCACTGTCAGAGTGTCAGTGCTGAGGGAGTGCTGCACTGTCAGTGGATCAGTGTTGTGGGAGTGCTCACTGTCAGAGAGTCGGGCTGAGGGAATGTTGCACTGTCCCAGGGTCAGTACTGTGGGAGTGCTGCCCTGTCAGAGGGTCAGTGCTGAGAAAGTGCCGCAACTTCAGAGGGTCAGTGCTGAGGAAGTGCTGCAATGTCGGAGGGTCAGTGCTGAGGGAGTGCCACACTGTCAGAGGGTCAGTACTGAGAGAGTGCTGCACTGTCGGAGAGTCAGTGCTGAAGGAGAGCTGCACTGTCTGAAAGTCAGTGCTGATGGAGTGCCGCAATATCAGGGAGTCAGTGCTGAGGGAGTGCCGCAATGTCACAGGGTCAGTACTGTGGGAGTGCCGCACTGTCACAGGGTCAGTACTGTGGGAGTGCCGCCCTGTCAGAGGGTCAGTGCTGAGGAAGTGCCGCAACTTCGGAGGGTCAGTGCTGAGGAAGTGCCGCAATGTAGGAGGGTCAGTGCTGAGGGAATGCCACACTGTCAGTGGGTCTATGCTGAGGGAGTGCTGCACTGTCAGAGAGTCAGTGCTGAGGTAGTGCCGCACTGTCAGAGGGTCAGTGCTGAAGGAGTGCCGCACTGTCAGAGAGTCAGTGCTGAGGGAGTGCCACACTGTCAGAGGGTCAGTGCTGAGGGACTGCCGCACTGTCAGAGAGTCAGTGCTGAGGGAGTGCCGCACTGTCGGAGGGTCAGTTCTGCGTGTGTGCTGCACTGTCAGAGGATCAGTACTGAGGCAGTGCCGCATTGTCGGAAGGGTAGTGCTGAGGGAATGCTGCATGGTCGGAGGGTCAGTGCTGAGGCAGTGTGGCATTGTCGGAGAGCCAGTGCTGAGGGAGTGCTGCGCTGTCAGAGGATCAGTGCTGAGGGAGTGCCACACTGTCAGAGGGTCTGTGCTGAGGGAGTGCTGCATGGTCGGAGGGTCAGTGCTGAGGGAGTGCCGCACTGTCAGAGAGTCAGTGCTGAGGAAGTGCCGCACTGTCAGATGGTCAGTGCTGAGGGAGTGCCGCACTGTCAGAGGGTCAGTGCTGAGGAAGTGCGGAATGTCGGACGGTCAGGGCTGCATGTGTGCTGCACTGTCAGAGGGTCAGTGCTGAAGGAGTGCTGCACTGTCAGAGAGTCACTGCTGAGGGTGTGCCACACTGTCAGAGGGTCAGTGCTGAGGGAGTGCCACACTGTCAGAGAGTCAATGCTGAGGGAGTGCCGCACAGTCGGAGGGTCAGTGCTGCATGTGTGCTGCACTGTCAGAGGGTCAGTGCTGACGGAGTGCTGCATTGTCGGAGACCCAGTGCTGAGTGAGTGCTGCACTGTCAGAGAATCAGTGCTGAGGCAGTGCCGCACTGTCGGAAGGGCAGTGCTGAGTGAGTGCTGCACTGTCAGAGGATCAGTGCTGAGGCAGTGCCGCACTGTTGGAAGGGCAGTGCTGAGGGAGTGCTGCACTGTCAGATGGTTAGTGCTGTGCGAGTGCTACACTGTCAGAGGGTCAGTGCTGAGGCAGTGCTGCACTGTCAGAGAGTAAGTGCTGAGGGTTTGCCACACTGTCGGAGGGTCAGTGCTGAGGGAGTGCTGCACTGTCGGAATGTCAGTGCTGAGGGAGTGCTGTGTTTTCAGAGGGAGAATACTGAGGGAACGCCGCACTGTCAGATGGTCAGTGCTGAGGGTGTGCCGCACTGTCAGAGGGTCAGTGCTGAGGGAGTGCCGCACTGTCAGATGGTCAGTGCTGAGGGAGTGCCGCACTGTCAGAGGGTCAGTGCTGAGGGAGTGCTGCACTGTCAGAGGGTCAGTGTTGTGGGAGTGCTGCACTGTCAGAGAGTCAGGGCTGAGGGAGTGCCGAACAGTCAGAGGGTCAGTGCTGAGGGAGTGCTGCACTGTCAGATGGTCAGTGCTGAGGCAGTGCCGCACTGTCAGAAGGTCAGTGCTGAGGGAGTGCTGCACTGTCAGAGGGTCAGTGTTGTGGGAGTGCTGCACTGTCAGAGAGTCAGGGCTGAGGGAGTGCCGCACTGTCGGAAGGGCAGTGCTGAATGAGTGCTGCACTGTCAGATGGTTAATGCTGTGCGAGTGCTATACTGTCAGAGGGTCAGTGCTGAGGGAGTGCTGCACTGTCAGAGAGTCAGTGTTGAGGGAGTGCTGCACTGTCAGAGAGTCAGTGTTGAGGGAGTGCTGCACTGTCAGAGAGTCAGTGCTGAGGGTTTGCCACACTGTCGGAGGGTCAGTGCTGAGGGAGTGCTGCACTGTCAGAGGATCAGTGCTGAGGCAGTGCCACACTGTCGGAAGGTTAGTGCTGAGGGAGTGCTGTGTTTTCAGAGGGAGAATACTGAGGGAACGCCGCACTGTCAGATGGTCAGTGCTGAGGGAGTGCCGCACTGTCAGATGGTCAGTGCTGAGGGAGTGCCGCACTGTCAGAGGGTCAGTGTTGTGGGAGTGCTGCACTGTCAGAGAGTCAGGGCTGAGGGAGTGCCGAACAGTCAGAGGGTCACTGCTGAGGGAGTGCTGCACTGCCAGTGGGTCAGTTCTAAGGGAGTGCCGCACTGCCAGCGGGTCATTGCTGAACGAGTGATGTATTGTCAGAGGGTCAGTATTGAGGGAGTGCCGCACTGTCACAGAGTCAGTATTGAGAGAGTGCCACACTGCCAAAGGGTCTGAACTGAGGGAGTGCCACACTGTCACAGGGTCAATACTGAAGGAGCACCTTACAGACGGAAGGCCATTTATTTAATTCCCAAATTCAGTAACAGTGACTGAGGCAGAGACACGATATTTAAATCCCTAACTCAGTCACATTGAATGAGGCAGGGAGACTATTTAATTCACTGACTCAGTAATACTGACTGTAGCAGTGATGCTGCATTTAACTCAAAAACTTGGTCAAACTAACTGAGGTAGAGACACTTTATTGAATTCTGAGAGAGTGCTGTCCTGTCAGAGGGTCAGTGCTGAGGGAGTGCTGCACTGTCAGAGAGTCAGTGTTGAGGGAGTGCTGCAATGTCAGAGAGTCAATGTTGAGGGAGTGCTGCACTGTCAGAGAGTCAGTGCTGAGGGTTTGCTACACTGTCGGAGGGTCAGTGCTGAGGGAGTGCTGCACTGTCAGAGGAACAGTGCTGAGGGAGTGCTGTGTTTTCAGAGGGAGAATACTGAGGGAACGTCGCACTGTCAGATGGTCAGTGTTGTGGGAGTGCTGCACTGTCAGAGAGTCAGTGCTGATGGAGTGTTTCACTGTCCCAGGGTCAGTGATGAGGGTGTGCCGCTCTGTCAGAGATGCAATACTGAGGGAGTGACGGACTGTCAGAGGGTCAAAACTACGGGAGTGATGCATTGTTAGAGGGTCAGTACTGAGGGGGCACTGCACTGTCGGAGGGTCAGTGCTGAGGGAATGGCGCAGTGTCGGAGGGTCAATGCTGAGGGAGCGCTGCACTGCCGGAGGGTCAGTGATGAGGAAGCGGTGTACTGTCGGAGGGTGAGTGCTGTGGGAGTGCTGAACTTTCAGATGGTCAATGGTGAAGGAGTGTCAATATGTCAGAGGGTCAGTACTGAGGGAGCGCTGAACTGTCGGAAGGTCAGTGCTGAGGGAGTGCCGCACTGTCGGAGGGTCAGTGCTGAGGGAGTGCTGCAGTGTTGGATGGTCAGTGCTGAGCGAGTGCCGAACAGTCGGGGGGTCAGTGCTGAAGGAGTACTGCACTGCCTCAGTACTGACTCTCTGACAGTGCTGCAATCCCTCAGCACTGACACTCCGATACTGCAGCATTCCCTCAGTACTGACCCTCTGAGGGAGTGCTGCACTGTCAGTGGGTCAGTGCTGAGGGAGTGCCACACTGTCGGAGGTCAGTGCTGAAGGAGTGCTGAACTGTTGGAGGGTCAGTGCTGAAGGAGTGCTGCACTCTCAGAGGGTAAGTACTGACTGAGTGCCACACTGCCAGAGGGTCAGAACTGAGGGAGTGCCGCACTGTCACAGGGACAATACTGAGGGATCACCTCACTGACAGAAGGCATTTATTTAATTCCCAAACTCAGTAACAGTGACTGAGGCAGAGACACGATACTTAAATCCCTAACTCAGTCACATTGAATGGGGCAGGGAGACTATTTAATTCTCTGACTCAGTAATACTGACTGTAGCAGTGATGCTGCATTTAACTCAAAAACTCAGTCAAACTAACTGAGGTAGAGACGCTTTATTGAATACTGAGGAAGTGCCGCACTGTCAGAGTGTCAGTGCTGAGGGAGTGCCACACTGTCAGAGGGTCAGTGCTGAGGTAGTGACGCACTGTCAGAGTGTCAGTGCTGAAGGAGTGCCGCACTGTCAGAGAGTCCGCGCTGAGGGAGTGCCGCACTGTCAGATGGTCATCTGAGGGAGTGCCGCACTGTCAGAGTGTCAGTGCTGAGGGAGTGCTGCACTGTCAGTGGATCAGTGTTGTGGGAGTGCTCACTGTCAGAGAGTCGGGCTGAGGGAATGTTGCACTGTCCCAGGGTCAGTACTGTGGGAGTGCTGCCCTGTCAGAGGGTCAGTGCTGAGAAAGTGCCGCAACTTCGGAGGGTCAGTGCTGAGGAAGTGCTGCAATGTCGGAGGGTCAGTGCTGAGGGAGTGCCACACTGTCAGAGGGTCAGTACTGAGAGAGTGCTGCACTGTCGGAGAGTCAGTGCTGAAGGAGAGCTGCACTGTCTGAAAGTCAGTGCTGATGGAGTGCCGCAATATCAGGGAGTCAGTGCTGAGGGAGTGCCGCAATGTCACAGGGTCAGTACTGTGGGAGTGCCGCACTGTCACAGGGTCAGTACCGTGGGAGTGCCGCCCTGTCAGAGGGTCAGTGCTGAGGAAGTGCCGCAACTTCGGAGGGTCAGTGCTGAGGAAGTGCCGCAATGTAGGAGGGTCAGTGCTGAGGGAATGCCACTCTGTCAGTGGGTCTATGCTGAGGGAGTGCTGCACTGTCAGAGAGTCAGTGCTGAGGTAGTGCCGCACTGTCAGAGGGTCAGTGCTGAAGGAGTGCCGCACTGTCAGAGAGTCAGTGCTGAGGGAGTGCCACACTGTCAGAGGGTCAGTGCTGAGGGACTGCCGCACTGTCAGAGAGTCAGTGCTGAGGGAGTGCCGCACTGTCGGAGGGTCAGTTCTGCGTGTGTGCTGCACTGTCAGAGGATCAGTACTGAGGCAGTGCCGCATTGTCGGAAGGGTAGTGCTGAGGGAATGCTGCATGGTCGGAGGGTCAGTGCTGAGGCAGTGTGGCATTGTCGGAGAGCCAGTGCTGAGGGAGTGCTGCGCTGTCAGAGGATCAGTGCTGAGGGAGTGCCACACTGTCAGAGGGTCTGTGCTGAGGGAGTGCTGCATGGTCGGAGGGTCAGTGCTGAGGGAGTGCCGCACTGTCAGAGAGTCAGTGCTGAGTGAGTGCCGCACTGTCAGATGGTCAGTGCTGAGGGAGTGCCGCACTGTCAGAGGGTCAGTGCTGAGGAAGTGCGGAATGTCGGACGGTCAGGGCTGCATGTGTGCTGCACTGTCAGAGGGTCAGTGCTGAAGGAGTGCTGCACTGTCAGAGAGTCACTGCTGAGGGTGTGCCGCACTGTCAGAGGGTCAGTGCTGAGGGAGTGCCACACTGTCAGAGAGTCAATGCTGAGGGAGTGCCGCACAGTCGGAGGGTCAGTGCTGCATGTGTGCTGCACTGTCAGAGGGTCAGTGCTGACGGAGTGCTGCATTGTCGGAGACCCAGTGCTGAGTGAGTGCTGCACTGTCAGAGAATCAGTGCTGAGGCAGTGCCGCACTGTCGGAAGGGCAGTGCTGAGTGAGTGCTGCACTGTCAGAGGATCAGTGCTGAGGCAGTGCCGCACTGTTGGAAGGGCAGTGCTGAGGGAGTGCTGCACTGTCAGATGGTTAGTGCTGTGCGAGTGCTACACTGTCAGAGGGTCAGTGCTGAGGCAGTGCTGCACTGTCAGAGAGTAAGTGCTGAGGGTTTGCCACACTGTCGGAGGGTCAGTGCTGAGGGAGTGCTGCACTGTCGGAATGTCAGTGCTGAGGGAGTGCTGTGTTTTCAGAGGGAGAATACTGAGGGAACGCCGCACTGTCAGATGGTCAGTGCTGAGGGAGTGCCGCACTGTCAGAGGGTCAGTGCTGAGGGAGTGCCGCACTGTCAGATGGTCAGTGCTGAGGGAGTGCCGCACTGTCAGAGGGTCAGTGCTGAGGGAGTGCTGCACTGTCAGAGGGTCAGTGTTGTGGGAGTGCTGCACTGTCAGAGAGTCAGGGCTGAGGGAGTGCCGAACAGTCAGAGGGTCAGTGCTGAGGGAGTGCTGCACTGTCAGATGGTCAGTGCTGAGGCAGTGCCGCACTGTCAGAAGGTCAGTGCTGAGGGAGTGCTGCACTGTCAGAGGGTCAGTGTTGTGGGAGTGCTGCACTGTCAGAGAGTCAGGGCTGAGGGAGTGCCGCACTGTCGGAAGGGCAGTGCTGAATGAGTGCTGCACTGTCAGATGGTTAATGCTGTGCGAGTGCTATACTGTCAGAGGGTCAGTGCTGAGGGAGTGCTGCACTGTCAGAGAGTCAGTGTTGAGGGAGTGCTGCACTGTCAGAGAGTCAGTGTTGAGGGAGTGCTGCACTGTCAGAGAGTCAGTGCTGAGGGTATGCCACACTGTCGGAGGGTCAGTGCTGAGGGAGTGCTGCACTGTCGGAAGGTTAGTGCTGAGGGAGTGCTGTGTTTTCAGAGGGAGAATACTGAGGGAACGCCGCACTGTCAGATGGTCAGTGCTGAGGGAGTGCCGCACTGTCAGATGGTCAGTGCTGAGGGAGTGCCGCACTGTCAGAGGGTCAGTGTTGTGGGAGTGCTGCACTGTCAGAGAGTCAGGGCTGAGGGAGTGCCGAACAGTCAGAGGGTCACTGCTGAGGGAGTGCTGCACTGCCAGTGGGTCAGTTCTAAGGGAGTGCCGCACTGCCAGCGGGTCATTGCTGAACGAGTGATGTATTGTCAGAGGGTCAGTACTGAGGGAGTGCCGCACTGTCACAGAGTCAGTATTGAGAGAGTGCCACACTGCCAAAGGGTCTGAACTGAGGGAGTGCCACACTGTCACAGGGTCAATACTGAAGGAGCACCTTACGGACGGAAGGCCATTTATTTAATTCCCAAACTCAGTAACAGTGACTGAGGCAGAGACACGATATTTAAATATCTAACTCAGTCACATTGAATGGGGCAGGGAGACTATTTAATTCACTGACTCAGTAATACTGACTGTAGCAGTGATGCTGCATTTAACTCAAAAACTTGGTCAAACTAACTGAGGTAGAGACACTTTATTGAATTCTGAGAGAGTGCTGTCCTGTCAGAGGGTCAGTGCTGAGGGAGTGCTGCACTGTCAGAGAGTCAGTGTTGAGGGAGTGCTGCAATGTCAGAGAGTCAATGTTGAGGGAGTGCTGCACTGTCAGAGAGTCAGTGCTGAGGGTTTGCTACACTGTCGGAGGGTCAGTGCTGAGGGAGTGCTGCACTTTCAGAGGAACCGTGCTGAGGGAGTGCTGTGTTTTCAGAGGGAGAATACTGAGGGAACGTCGCACTGTCAGATGGTCAGTGTTGTGGGAGTGCTGCACTGTCAGAGAGTCAGTGCTGATGGAGTGTTTCACTGTCCCAGGGTCAGTGATGAGGGTGTGCCGCTCTGTCAGAGATGCAATACTGAGGGAGTGACGGACTGTCAGAGGGTCAAAACTACGGGAGTGATGCATTGTTAGAGGGTCAGTACTGAGGGGGCACTGCACTGTCGGAGGGTCAGTGCTGAGGGAATGGCGCAGTGTCGGAGGGTCAATGCTGAGGGAGCGCTGCACTGCCGGAGGGTCAGTGATGAGGAAGCGGTGTACTGTCGGAGGGTGAGTGCTGTGGGAGTGCTGAACTTTCAGATGGTCAATGGTGAAGGAGTGTCAATATGTCAGAGGGTCAGTACTGAGGGAGCGCTGAACTGTCGGAAGGTCAGTGCTGAGGGAGTGCCGCACTGTCGGAGGGTCAGTGCTGAGGGAGTGCTGCAGTGTTGGATGGTCAGTGCTGAGCGAGTGCCGAACAGTCGGGGGGTCAGTGCTGAAGGAGTACTGCACTGCCTCAGTACTGACTCTCTGACAGTGCTGCAATCCCTCAGCACTGACACTCCGATACTGCAGCATTCCCTCAGTACTGACCCTCTGAGGGAGTGCTGCACTGTCAGTGGGTCAGTGCTGAGGGAGTGCCACACTGTCGGAGGTCAGTGCTGAAGGAGTGCTGAACTGTTGGAGGGTCAGTGCTGAAGGAGTGCTGCACTCTCAGAGGGTAAGTACTGACTGAGTGCCACACTGCCAGAGGGTCAGAACTGAGGGAGTGCCGCACTGTCACAGGGACAATACTGAGGGATCACCTCACTGACAGAAGGCATTTATTTAATTCCCAAACTCAGTAACAGTGACTGAGGCAGAGACACGATACTTAAATCCCTAACTCAGTCACATTGAATGGGGCAGGGAGACTATTTAATTCTCTGACTCAGTAATACTGACTGTAGCAGTGATGCTGCATTTAACTCAAAAACTCAGTCAAACTAACTGAGGTAGAGACGCTTTATTGAATACTGAGGAAGTGCCACACTGTCAGAGTGTCAGTGCTGAGGGAGTGCCACACTGTCAGAGGGTCAGTGCTGAGGGAGTGACGCACTGTCAGAGTGTCAGTGCTGAAGGAGTGCCGCACTGTCAGAGAGTCCGCGCTGAGGGAGTGCCGCACTGTCAGATGGTCATCTGAGGGAGTGCCGCACTGTCAGAGTGTCAGTGCTGAGGGAGTGCTGCACTGTCAGTGGATCAGTGTTGTGGGAGTGCTCACTGTCAGAGAGTCGGGCTGAGGGAATGTTGCACTGTCCCAGGGTCAGTACTGTGGGAGTGCTGCCCTGTCAGAGGGTCAGTGCTGAGAAAGTGCCGCAACTTCGGAGGGTCAGTGCTGAGGAAGTGCTGCAATGTCGGAGGGTCAGTGCTGAGGGAGTGCCACACTGTCAGAGGGTCAGTACTGAGAGAGTGCTGCACTGTCGGAGAGTCAGTGCTGAAGGAGAGCTGCACTGTCTGAAAGTCAGTGCTGATGGAGTGCCGCAATATCAGGGAGTCAGTGCTGAGGGAGTGCCGCAATGTCACAGGGTCAGTACTGTGGGAGTGCCGCACTGTCACAGGGTCAGTACTGTGGGAGTGCCGCCCTGTCAGAGGGTCAGTGCTGAGGAAGTGCCGCAACTTCGGAGGGTCAGTGCTGAGGAAGTGCCGCAATGTAGGAGGGTCAGTGCTGAGGGAATGCCACACTGTCAGTGGGTCTATGCTGAGGGAGTGCTGCACTGTCAGAGAGTCAGTGCTGAAGGAGTGCTGAACTGTTGGAGGGTCAGTGCTGAAGGAGTGCTGCACTCTCAGAGGGTAAGTACTGACTGAGTGCCACACTGCCAGAGGGTCAGAACTGAGGGAGTGCCGCACTGTCACAGGGACAATACTGAGGGATCACCTCACTGACAGAAGGCATTTATTTAATTCCCAAACTCAGTAACAGTGACTGAGGCAGAGACACGATACTTAAATCTCTAACTCAGTCACATTGAATGGGGCAGGGAGACTATTTAATTCTCTGACTCAGTAATACTGACTGTAGCAGTGATGCTGCATTTAACTCAAAAACTCAGTCAAACTAACTGAGGTAGAGACGCTTTATTGAATACTGAGGAAGTGCCGCACTGTCAGAGTGTCAGTGCTGAGGGAGTGCCACACTGTCAGAGGGTCAGTGCTGAGGTAGTGACGCACTGTCAGAGTGTCAGTGCTGAAGGAGTGCCGCACTGTCAGAGAGTCAGTGCTGAGGGAGTGCCACACTGTCAGAGTGTCAGTGCTGAGGGAGTCCCGCACTGTCGGAGGGTCAGTGCTGCGTGTGTGCTGCACTGTCAGAGGGTCAGTGCTGAGGGAGTGCTGCACTGTCGGATAGCCAGTGCTGAGGGAGTGCTGCACTGTCAGAGGATCAGTGCTGAGGCAGTGCCGCACTGTCCGAGGGCCAGTAATGAGGGAGTGCCGCACTGTCACAGGGTCAGTACTGTGGGAGTGCTGTCCTGTCAGAGGGTCAGTGCTGAGGGAGTGTCGCACTGTCAGGTGGTCAGTGCTGTGGAAGTGCTGCAATGTCGGAGGGTCAGTGCTGAGGAAGTGCCGCAATGTAGGAGGGTCAGTGCTGAGGGAATGCCACACTGTCAGTGGGTCTATGCTGAGGGAGTGCTGCACTGTCAGAGAGTCAGTGCTGAGGTAGTGCCGCACTGTCAGAGGGTCAGTGCTGAAGGAGTGCCGCACTGTCAGAGAGTCAGTGCTGAGGTACTGCCGCACTGTCAGAGGGTCAGTTCTGCGTGTGTGCTGCACTGTCAGAGGATCAGTACTGAGGCAGTGCCGCACTGTCGGAAGGGTAGTGCTGAGGGAATGCTGCACTGTCGGAGGGTCAGTTCTGCGTGTGTGCTGCACTGTCAGAGGATCAGTACTGAGGCAGTGCCGCACTGTCGGAAGGGTAGTGCTGAGGGAATGCTGCATGGTCGGAGGGTCAGTGCTGAGGCAGTGTGGCATTGTCGGAGAGCCAGTGCTGAGGGAGTGCTGCACTGTCAGAGGATCAGTGCTGAGGGAGTGCCGCACTGTCAGAGGGTCAGTGCTGAGGGAGTGCCACACTGTCAGAGAGTCAATGCTGAGGGAGTGCCGCACAGTCGGAGGGTCAGTGCTGCATGTGTGCTGCACTGTCAGAGGGTCAGTGCTGACGGAGTGCTGCATTGTCGGAGACCCAGTGCTGAGTGAGTGCTGCACTGTCAGAGAATCAGTGCTGAGGCAGTGCCGCACTGTCGGAAGGGCAGTGCTGAGTGAGTGCTGCACTGTCAGAGGATCAGTGCTGAGGCAGTGCCGCACTGTTGGAAGGGCAGTGCTGAGGGAGTGCTGCACTGTCAGATGGTTAGTGCTGTGCGAGTGCTACACTGTCAGAGGGTCAGTGCTGAGGCAGTGCTGCACTGTCAGAGAGTAAGTGCTGAGGGTTTGCCACACTGTCGGAGGGTCAGTGCTGAGGGAGTGCTGCACTGTCGGAATGTCAGTGCTGAGGGAGTGCTGTGTTTTCAGAGGGAGAATACTGAGGGAACGCCGCACTGTCAGATGGTCAGTGCTGAGGGAGTGCCGCACTGTCAGAGGGTCAGTGCTGAGGGAGTGCCGCACTGTCAGATGGTCAGTGCTGAGGGAGTGCCGCACTGTCAGAGGGTCAGTGCTGAGGGAGTGCTGCACTGTCAGAGGGTCAGTGTTGTGGGAGTGCTGCACTGTCAGAGAGTCAGGGCTGAGGGAGTGCCGAACAGTCAGAGGGTCAGTGCTGAGGGAGTGCTGCACTGTCAGATGGTCAGTGCTGAGGCAGTGCCGCACTGTCAGAAGGTCAGTGCTGAGGGAGTGCTGCACTGTCAGAGGGTCAGTGTTGTGGGAGTGCTGCACTGTCAGAGAGTCAGGGCTGAGGGAGTGCCGCACTGTCGGAAGGGCAGTGCTGAATGAGTGCTGCACTGTCAGATGGTTAATGCTGTGCGAGTGCTATACTGTCAGAGGGTCAGTGCTGAGGGAGTGCTGCACTGTCAGAGAGTCACTGTTGAGGGAGTGCTGCACTGTCAGAGAGTCAGTGTTGAGGGAGTGCTGCACTGTCAGAGAGTCAGTGCTGAGGGTATGCCACACTGTCGGAGGGTCAGTGCTGAGGGAGTGCTGCACTGTCGGAAGGTTAGTGCTGAGGGAGTGCTGTGTTTTCAGAGGGAGAATACTGAGGGAACGCCGCACTGTCAGATGGTCAGTGCTGAGGGAGTGCCGCACTGTCAGATGGTCAGTGCTGAGGGAGTGCCGCACTGTCAGAGGGTCAGTGTTGTGGGAGTGCTGCACTGTCAGAGAGTCAGGGCTGAGGGAGTGCCGAACAGTCAGAGGGTCACTGCTGAGGGAGTGCTGCACTGCCAGTGGGTCAGTTCTAAGGGAGTGCCGCACTGCCAGCGGGTCATTGCTGAACGAGTGATGTATTGTCAGAGGGTCAGTACTGAGGGAGTGCCGCACTGTCACAGAGTCAGTATTGAGAGAGTGCCACACTGCCAAAGGGTCTGAACTGAGGGAGTGCCACACTGTCACAGGGTCAATACTGAAGGAGCACCTTACGGACGGAAGGCCATTTATTTAATTCCCAAACTCAGTAACAGTGACTGAGGCAGAGACACGATATTTAAATATCTAACTCAGTCACATTGAATGGGGCAGGGAGACTATTTAATTCACTGACTCAGTAATACTGACTGTAGCAGTGATGCTGCATTTAACTCAAAAACTTGGTCAAACTAACTGAGGTAGAGACACTTTATTGAATTCTGAGAGAGTGCTGTCCTGTCAGAGGGTCAGTGCTGAGGGAGTGCTGCACTGTCAGAGAGTCAGTGTTGAGGGAGTGCTGCAATGTCAGAGAGTCAATGTTGAGGGAGTGCTGCACTGTCAGAGAGTCAGTGCTGAGGGTTTGCTACACTGTCGGAGGGTCAGTGCTGAGGGAGTGCTGCACTTTCAGAGGAACCGTGCTGAGGGAGTGCTGTGTTTTCAGAGGGAGAATACTGAGGGAACGTCGCACTGTCAGATGGTCAGTGTTGTGGGAGTGCTGCACTGTCAGAGAGTCAGTGCTGATGGAGTGTTTCACTGTCCCAGGGTCAGTGATGAGGGTGTGCCGCTCTGTCAGAGATGCAATACTGAGGGAGTGACGGACTGTCAGAGGGTCAAAACTACGGGAGTGATGCATTGTTAGAGGGTCAGTACTGAGGGGGCACTGCACTGTCGGAGGGTCAGTGCTGAGGGAATGGCGCAGTGTCGGAGGGTCAATGCTGAGGGAGCGCTGCACTGCCGGAGGGTCAGTGATGAGGAAGCGGTGTACTGTCGGAGGGTGAGTGCTGTGGGAGTGCTGAACTTTCAGATGGTCAATGGTGAAGGAGTGTCAATATGTCAGAGGGTCAGTACTGAGGGAGCGCTGAACTGTCGGAAGGTCAGTGCTGAGGGAGTGCCGCACTGTCGGAGGGTCAGTGCTGAGGGAGTGCTGCAGTGTTGGATGGTCAGTGCTGAGCGAGTGCCGAACAGTCGGGGGGTCAGTGCTGAAGGAGTACTGCACTGCCTCAGTACTGACTCTCTGACAGTGCTGCAATCCCTCAGCACTGACACTCCGATACTGCAGCATTCCCTCAGTACTGACCCTCTGAGGGAGTGCTGCACTGTCAGTGGGTCAGTGCTGAGGGAGTGCCACACTGTCGGAGGTCAGTGCTGAAGGAGTGCTGAACTGTTGGAGGGTCAGTGCTGAAGGAGTGCTGCACTCTCAGAGGGTAAGTACTGACTGAGTGCCACACTGCCAGAGGGTCAGAACTGAGGGAGTGCCGCACTGTCACAGGGACAATACTGAGGGATCACCTCACTGACAGAAGGCATTCATTTAATTCCCAAACTCAGTAACAGTGACTGAGGCAGAGACACGATACTTAAATCCCTAACTCAGTCACATTGAATGGGGCAGGGAGACTATTTAATTCTCTGACTCAGTAATACTGACTGTAGCAGTGATGCTGCATTTAACTCAAAAACTCAGTCAAACTAACTGAGGTAGAGACGCTTTATTGAATACTGAGGAAGTGCCACACTGTCAGAGTGTCAGTGCTGAGGGAGTGCCACACTGTCAGAGGGTCAGTGCTGAGGGAGTGACGCACTGTCAGAGTGTCAGTGCTGAAGGAGTGCCGCACTGTCAGAGAGTCCGCGCTGAGGGAGTGCCGCACTGTCAGATGGTCATCTGAGGGAGTGCCGCACTGTCAGAGTGTCAGTGCTGAGGGAGTGCTGCACTGTCAGTGGATCAGTGTTGTGGGAGTGCTCACTGTCAGAGAGTCGGGCTGAGGGAATGTTGCACTGTCCCAGGGTCAGTACTGTGGGAGTGCTGCCCTGTCAGAGGGTCAGTGCTGAGAAAGTGCCGCAACTTCGGAGGGTCAGTGCTGAGGAAGTGCTGCAATGTCGGAGGGTCAGTGCTGAGGGAGTGCCACACTGTCAGAGGGTCAGTACTGAGAGAGTGCTGCACTGTCGGAGAGTCAGTGCTGAAGGAGAGCTGCACTGTCTGAAAGTCAGTGCTGATGGAGTGCCGCAATATCAGGGAGTCAGTGCTGAGGGAGTGCCGCAATGTCACAGGGTCAGTACTGTGGGAGTGCCGCACTGTCACAGGGTCAGTACTGTGGGAGTGCCGCCCTGTCAGAGGGTCAGTGCTGAGGAAGTGCCGCAACTTCGGAGGGTCAGTGCTGAGGAAGTGCCGCAATGTAGGAGGGTCAGTGCTGAGGGAATGCCACACTGTCAGTGGGTCTATGCTGAGGGAGTGCTGCACTGTCAGAGAGTCAGTGCTGAAGGAGTGCTGAACTGTTGGAGGGTCAGTGCTGAAGGAGTGCTGCACTCTCAGAGGGTAAGTACTGACTGAGTGCCACACTGCCAGAGGGTCAGAACTGAGGGAGTGCCGCACTGTCACAGGGACAATACTGAGGGATCACCTCACTGACAGAAGGCATTTATTTAATTCCCAAACTCAGTAACAGTGACTGAGGCAGAGACACGATACTTAAATCTCTAACTCAGTCACATTGAATGGGGCAGGGAGACTATTTAATTCTCTGACTCAGTAATACTGACTGTAGCAGTGATGCTGCATTTAACTCAAAAACTCAGTCAAACTAACTGAGGTAGAGACGCTTTATTGAATACTGAGGAAGTGCCGCACTGTCAGAGTGTCAGTGCTGAGGGAGTGCCACACTGTCAGAGGGTCAGTGCTGAGGTAGTGACGCACTGTCAGAGTGTCAGTGCTGAAGGAGTGCCGCACTGTCAGAGAGTCAGTGCTGAGGGAGTGCCACACTGTCAGAGTGTCAGTGCTGAGGGAGTCCCGCACTGTCGGAGGGTCAGTGCTGCGTGTGTGCTGCACTGTCAGAGGGTCAGTGCTGAGGGAGTGCTGCACTGTCGGATAGCCAGTGCTGAGGGAGTGCTGCACTGTCAGAGGATCAGTGCTGAGGCAGTGCCGCACTGTCCGAGGGCCAGTAATGAGGGAGTGCCGCACTGTCACAGGGTCAGTACTGTGGGAGTGCTGTCCTGTCAGAGGGTCAGTGCTGAGGGAGTGTCGCACTGTCAGGTGGTCAGTGCTGTGGAAGTGCTGCAATGTCGGAGGGTCAGTGCTGAGGAAGTGCCGCAATGTAGGAGGGTCAGTGCTGAGGGAATGCCACACTGTCAGTGGGTCTATGCTGAGGGAGTGCTGCACTGTCAGAGAGTCAGTGCTGAGGTAGTGCCGCACTGTCAGAGGGTCAGTGCTGAAGGAGTGCCGCACTGTCAGAGAGTCAGTGCTGAGGTACTGCCGCACTGTCAGAGGGTCAGTTCTGCGTGTGTGCTGCACTGTCAGAGGATCAGTACTGAGGCAGTGCCGCACTGTCGGAAGGGTAGTGCTGAGGGAATGCTGCACTGTCGGAGGGTCAGTTCTGCGTGTGTGCTGCACTGTCAGAGGATCAGTACTGAGGCAGTGCCGCACTGTCGGAAGGGTAGTGCTGAGGGAATGCTGCATGGTCGGAGGGTCAGTGCTGAGGCAGTGTGGCATTGTCGGAGAGCCAGTGCTGAGGGAGTGCTGCACTGTCAGAGGATCAGTGCTGAGGGAGTGCCGCACTGTCAGAGGTTCTGTGCTGAGGGAGTGCTGCATGGTCGGAGGGTCAGTGTTGAGGGAGTGCCGCACTGTCAGAGAGTCAGTGCTGAGGGAGTGTCACACTGTCAGAGGGTCAGTGCTGAGGAAGTGCGGAATGTCGGACGGTCAGGGCTGCATGTGTGCTGCACTGTCAGAGGGTCAGTGCTGACGGAGTGCTGCACTGTCAGAGGGTCGGTGCTGAAGGAGTGCTGCACTGTCAGAGAGTCACTGCTGAGGGAGTGCCGCACTGTCAGAGGGTCAGTGCTGAGGGAGTGCCACACTGTCAGAGAGTCAATGCTGAGGGAGTGCCGCACTGTCAGATGGTTAGTGCTGTGTGAGTGCTACACTGTCAGAGGGTCAGTGCTGAGGGAGTGCTGCACTGTCAGAGGGTCAGTGCTGAGGGAGTGCCGTACTGTCAGATGGTCAGTGCTGAGGGAGTGCCACACTGTCAGAGGTCAGTGCTGACGGAGTGCTGAACTGTCGGAGGGTCAGTGCTGATGGAGTGCTGCACTCTCAGAGGGTCAGTACTGACGGAGTGCCACACTGCCAGAGGGTCAGTGCTGAGTGAGTGCCGCACTGTCAGAGTGTCAATACTGAGGGAGGACCACACTGTCGGGGGTCAGTGCTGGCGGAGTGGTCTCGCACACTCGGAAGGTCATTCATTTAATTCCCAAACTCAGTAACAGTGACTGAGGCAGAGACACAGAGGTCAGTGCTGAGGGAGTGTCACTCTGTCATAGGGTCAGTTCTGAGGGAGTGCCGCACTGCCAGAGGGTCAGAACTGAGGGAGTGCCGCACTGTCACAGGGTCTATACTGAAGGAGCACCTTACGGACGGAAGGCCATTTATTTAATTCCCAAACTCAGTAACAGTGACTGAGGCAGAGACACGATATTTAAATCCCTAACTCAGTCACATTGAATGGGGCAGGGAGACTATTTAATTCACTGACTCAGTAATACTGACTGTAGCAGTGATGCTGCATTTAACTCAAAAACTTGGTCAAACTAACTGAGGTAGAGACACTTTATTGAATTCTGAGAGAGTGCTGTCCTGTCAGAGGGTCAGTGCTGAGGGAGTGCTGCACTGTCAGAGGGTCAGTGTTGAGGGAGTGCTGCACTGTCAGAGAGTCAATGTTGAGGGAGTGCTGCACTGTCAGAGAGTCAGTGCTGAGGGTTTGCCACACTGTCGGAGGGTCAGTGCTGAGGGAGTGCTGCACTGTCAGAGGAACAGTGCTGAGGCAGTGCCACACTGTCGGAAGGTCAGTGCTGAAGGAGTGCTGCACTGTTGGAGTGTCAGTGCTGAGGGAGTGCTGTGTTTTCAGAGGGAGAATACTGAGGGAACGTCGCACTGTCAGATGGTCAGTGCTGAGGGAGTGCCGCACTGTCAGATGGTCAGTGCTGAGGGAGTGCTGCACTGTCAGGGGTCAGTGCTGAGGGAGTGCGGCACTGTCAGAGGAACAGTGCTGAGGGAACGTCGCACTGTCAGATGGTCAGTGCTGAGGGAGTGCTGCACTGTCAGAGAGTCAGGGCTGATGGAGTGTTTCACTGTCCCAGGGACAGTGATAAGGGTGTGCCGCTCTGTCAAAGATGCAATACTGAGGGAGTGACGGACTGTCAGAGGGTCAAAACTACGGGAGTGATGCATTGTTAGAGGGTCAGTACTGAGGGGCACTGCACTGTCGGAGGGTCAGTGCTGAGGGAATGGCGCAGTGTCGGAGGGTCAATGCTGAGGGAGCGCTGCACTGCCGGAGGGTCAGTGATGAGGAAGTGGTGTACTGTCGGAGGGTGAGTGCTGTGGAGTGCTGAACTTTCAGATGGTCAATGGTGAAGGAGTGTCACTCTGTCAGAGGGTCAGTACTGAGGGAGCGCTGAACTGTCGGAAGGTCAGTGCTGAGGGAGTGCCGCACTGTCGGAGGGTCAGTGCTGAGGAAGTGCTGCAGTGTTGGATGGTCAGTGCTGAGCGAGTGCCGAACTGTCGGGGGGTCAGTGCTGAAGGAGTACTGCACTGCCTCAGTACTGACTCTCTGACAGTGCTGCAATCCCTCAGCACTGACACTCCGATAGTGCAGCATTCCCTCAGCACTGACCCTCTGAAGGAGTGCTGCACTGTCAGTGGGTCAGTGCTGAGGGAGTGCTGAACTGTTGGAGGGTCAGTGCTGAAGGAGTGCTGCACTCTCAGAGGGTAAGTACTGACGGAATGCCACACTGCCAGATGGTCAGAACTGAGGGAGTGCCGCACTGTCACAGGGTCAATACTGAGGGATCACCTCACTGACAGAAGGCATTTATTTAATTCCCAAACTCAGTAACAGTGACTGAGGCAGAGACACTATATTTAAATCCCTAACTCAGTCACATTGAATGGGGCAGGGAGACTATTTAATTCTCTGACTCAGTAATAGACTGAAGCAGTGATGCTGCATTTAACTCAAAAACTCAGTCAAACTAACTGAGGTAGAGACGCTTTATTGAATACTGAGGAAGTGCCACACTGTCAGAGTGTCAGTGCTGAGGGAGTGCCACACTGTCAGAGGGTCAGTGCTGAGGTAGTGCCACACTGTCAGAGTGTCAGTGCTGAGGGAGTCACGCACTGTCGGAGGGTCAGTGCTGCGTGTGTGCTGCACTGTCAGAGGGTCAGTGCTGAGGGAGTGCTGCACTGTCGGATTGCCAGTGCTGAGGGAGTGCTGCACTGTCAAAGGATCAGTGCTGAGGCAGTGCCGCACTGTCCGAGGGCCAGTAATGAGGGAGTGCCGCACTGTCACAGGGTCAGTACTGTGGGAGTGCCGTCCTGTCAGAGGGTCAGTGCTGACGGAGTGTCGCACTGTCAGGCGGTCAGTGCTGAGGAAGTGCTGCAATGTCGGAGGGTCAGTGCTGAGGAAGTGCCGCAATGTAGGAGGGTCAGTGCTGAGGGAACACCACACTGTCAGTGGGTCTATGCTGAGGGAGTGCTGCACTGTCAGAGAGTCAGTGCTGAGGTACTGCCGCACTGTCAGAGGGTCAGTGCTGAAAGAGTGCCGCACTGTCAGAGAGTCAGTGCTGAGGGACTGCCGCACTGTCAGAGAGTCAGTGCTGAGGGAGTGCCGCACTGTCGGAGGGTCAGTTCTGCGTGTGTGCTGCACTGTCAGAGGATCAGTACTGAGGCAGTGCCGCACTGTCGGAAAGGTAGTGCTGAGGGAATGCTGCATGGTCGGAGGGTCAGTGCTGAGGCAGTGTGGCATTGTCGGAGAGCCAGTGCTGAGGGAATGCTGCGCTGTCAGAGGATCAGTGCTGAGGGAGTGCCACACTGTCAGAGGGTCTGTGCTGAGGGAGTGCTGCATGGTCGGAGGGTCAGTGCTGAGGGACTGCCGCACTGTCAGATGGTCAGTGCTGAGGGAGTGCCGCACTGTCAGAGGGACAGTGCTGAGGAAGTGCGGAATGTCGGACGGTCAGGGCTACATGTGTGCTGCACTGTCAGAGGGTCAGTGCTGACGGAGTGCTGCATTGTCAGAGGGTCGGTGCTGAAGGAGTGCTGCACTGTCAGAGAGTCATTGCTGAGGGAGTGCCGCACTGTCAGAGGGTCAGTGCTGAGGGAGTGCCACACTGTCAGAGAGTCAATGCTGAGGGAGTGCCGCACAGTCGGAGGGTCAATGCTGCATATGTGCTGCACTGTCAGAGGGTCAGTGCTGACGGAGTGCTGCATTGTCAGAGACCCAGTGCTGAGTGAGTGCTGCACTGTCAGAGAATCAGTGCTGAGGCAGTGCCGCACTGTCGGAAGGGCAGTGCTGAGTGAGTGCTGCACTGTCAGAGGATCAGTGCTGAGGCAGTGCCGCACTGTCGGAAGGGCAGTGCTGAGGGAGTGCTGCACTGTCAGATGGTTAGTGCTGTGTGAGTACTACACTGTCAGAGGGTCAGTGCTGAGGCAGTGCTGCACTGTCAGAGAGTAAGTGCTGAGGGTTTGCCACACTGTCGGAGGGTCAGTGCTGAGGGAGTGCTGTGTTTTCAGAGGGAGAATACTGAGGGAACGCCGCACTGTCAGATGGTCAGTGCTGAGGGAGTGCCGCACTGTCAGATGGTCAGTGCTGAGGGAGTGCCGCACTGTCAGAGGGTCAGTGCTGAGGGAGTGCTGCACTGTCAGAAGGTCAGTGTTGTGAGAGTGCTGCACTGTCAGAGAGTCAGGTCTGAGGGAGTGCCGCACTGTCGGAAGGGCAGTGCTGAATGAGTGCTGCACTGTCAAATGGTTAATGCTGTGCGAGTGCTACACTGTCAGAGGGTCAGTGCTGAGGGAGTGCTGCACTGTCAGAGAGTCAGTGTTGAGGGAGTGCTGCACTGTCAGAGAGTCAGTGCTGAGGGTTTGCCACACTGTCGGAGGGTCAGTGCTGAGGGAGTGCTGCACTGTCAGAGGATCAGTGCTGAGGCAGTGCCACACTGTCGGAATGTCAGTGCTGAGGGAGTGCTGTGTTTTCAGAGGGAGAATACTGAGGGAACGCCGCACTGTCAGATGGTCAGTGCTGAGGGAGTGCCACACTGTCAGAGGGTCAGTGCTGAGGGAGTGCTGCACTGTCAGAGGGTCAGTGTTGTGGGAGTTCTGCACTGTCAGAGAGTCAGGGCTGAGGGAGTGCCGAACAGTCAGAGGGTCACTGCTGAGGGAGTGCTGCACTGTCAGTGGGTCAGTGCTGAGGGAGTGCCACACTGTCAGAGGGTCAATGCTGAACGAGTGTTGAACTGTTGGAGGGTCAGTGCTGAAGGAGTGCTGCACTCTCAGAGGGTAAGTACTGACTGAGTGCCACACTGCCAGAGGGTCAGAACTGAGGGAGTGGCGCACTGTCACAGGGTCAATACTGAGGGATCACCTCACTGACAGAAGGCATTTATTTAATTCCCAAACTCAGTAACAGTGACTGAGGCAGAGACACGATATTTAAATCCCTAACTCAGTCACATTGAATGGGGCAGGGAGACTATTTAATTCACTGACTCAGTAATAGACTGTAGCAGTGATGCTGCATTTAACTCAAAAACTCAGTCAAACTAACTGAGGTAGAGACATTTTATTAAATTCTGAGGGAGTGCTGTGCTGTCAGAGGGTCAGTACTGAGAGAGTGCTGCACTTTCGGACGGTCAGTGCTGAGGGTTTGCCGCACTGTCGGAGGGTCAGTGCTGAGGGAGTGCTGCACTGTCAGAGGATCAGTGCTGAGGCAGTGCCACACTGTCGGAAGGTCAGTGCTGAGTGAGTGCTGCACTGTCGGAGTGTCAGTGCTGAGGGAGTGCTGTGTTTTCAGAGGGAGAATACTGAGGGAACGCCGCACTGTCAGATGGTCAGTGCTGAGGGAGTGCCGCACTGTCAGAGGGTCAGTGTTGTGGGAGTGCTGCACTGTCAGAGAGTCAGGGCTGAGGGAGTGTCGAACAGTCGGAGGGTCAGTGCTGAGGGATTGCCGCACTGCCTCAGTACTGACTCTCTGACAGTGCAGCACTCCCTCAGCACTGACTCTCTGAGGGAGTGCTGCACTGTCAGTGGGTCAGTGCTGAGGGAGTGCCACACTGTCAGAGGTCCGTGCTGAAGGAGTGCTGAACTGTCGGAGGGTCAGTGCTGAAGGAGTGCTGCACTCTCAGGGGGTCAGTACTGACGGAGTGCCACACTGCCAGAGGGTCTGTGCTGAGTGAGTGCCGCACTGTCAGAGTGCCAATTTTTTTTTATTTCAAAAATATGCTTTATTCGTAAATAGTCATAAAATAATTTGATACACTGTACATTACGTAATGCCATACATATGGTCACATTAACATACACAGCTTAGAATTTTCCTTTTTTACATACAGGTCTGTGCATTTCTCGCTCCTATGCCCATATATTGAGCTGAGGCGTCAGCAGAGCCCTAATGACTGCATGGGCCCCCTGTTCTTCTTTAGACAGGCAGATGTTACACAGTGGTCTTTCCCCACCGCGCCTTGGCGGCAGCTGCCCCAAGCTTCAGCGCGTCCCTCAACACGTAGTCCTGGATCTTGGAATGTGCCAGTCTGCAACACTCAGTCGGGGGCAACTCCTTCAGCTGGAAGATCAACAGGTTTCGGACCACCCAGAGAGCGTCCTTCACCGAGTTGATGATCCTCCAGGCGCAGTTGATGTTCGTCTCGGTGTGCGTCCCAGGGACGAACCTCGACAAATACCACTGCATTCCTCTCCAGACTTCCTCTGCATAGGCACATTCCAGAAGGAGGTGTGTGACAGTCTCTTCCCCCCCCGCAGCCGCTTCGAGGGCAGCGTGCGGTGCGGCTGAGAGTCCGGGCGTGCATAAAGGATCTCACAGGCAGAGCCCTTCTCACCACCAGCCAAGCCATGTCTTGGTGCTTGTTGGAAAGTTCTGGCGATGAGGCATTCTGCCAAATTGCTTTGATAGTCTGCTCAGGGAACAGCTCAATAGGATTCGCCCTCCCCTTTTCCCGAAGGGTCTCGAGGACACTACGTGCTGACCACTTCCTGATGGACTTGTGGTCAAAGGTGTTTTTCTTCAGAAATTTCTCCACGAAGGACAGGTGGTACGGAACGGTCCAACTACTCGGAGCGTTCCGCGGCAGCGAGGCCAGGCCCATCCTTCACAACACCGGGGACAGGTAGAACCTCAGTACGTAGTGACACTTGGTGTTTGCGTACCGGGGATCCACGCACAGCTTGATGCAGCCACACACAAAGGTGGCCATCAGGGCGAGGGTGGCATTGGGAGTGTTTTCCCCCCATTGCACTGGTCTTTGTACTGCGAGTCCCTTCGGACCCGGTCCATCTTTGATCTCCACATGAAGTGGAAGATGGCCCGGGTGACTGTGGCAGCGCAGGTTCTGGGGATAGGCCAGACCTGTGCCACATACAACAATACTGAGAGTACCTCGGACCTGAAGACCAGGTTTTTTCCCGCGATGGAAAGCGACCGTTGCTCCCATCTGCCTAGTTTCTGTCTCATCTTCCTGATCCGCTCCTCCCAGGTCTTGGCGCACGCCCCAGCACCCCCGAACCAAATACCCAGCACCTTCAGGTTGTCGGTCCTGATGGTGAAGGGGATCGAGGATTGGTCGGCCCAGTTCCTGAAGAGCACGGCCTCGCTCTTGCCTTGGTTTACCTTGACCCCCAAGGCCTGTTCGAACTGGTCGCAGATGCACAGGAGTCTGTGCACGGACAGCGGATCCGAGCAGAAAACGGCGATGTCATCCATGTACAGGGAGGCCTTAACCTGCAGGCCTCCGCTGCCAGGAATAGTCACCCCCCTCAGGCTCGCATCCTTCCTGATGGACTCGGGAAATGGCTCTCTGCAGCACACAAACAAGGCAGGAGAGAGAGGGCAGCCCTGCCTGACTCCAGATCTGACTGGGAAGCTATCTGATTCCCACCCATTGATTGAGACTGCACTGACAATGTTGGTGTAGAGCAGTCTGATCCAATTGCAGATTCCCTCCCCAAAGCCCATTTTGGAGAGAACATCTCTCATATACCTGTGTGATATCCTGTCAAAGGCTTTCTCCTGGTCCAGGCTGATCAGGCAGGCGTCCAACCCTCTGTCCTGCACGTAGGCGATCGTATCCCTGAGGAGTGCGAGACTCTCAGCGATCTTCCTGCACGGCACAGCACAGGTTTGGTCAGGGTGAATCACCGACCCCAGAGCAGACCTGACCCGGTTGGCGATGACCTTTGACAAGATTTTGTAGTCTGTGTGTAACAGTGAGATCGGTTTCCAATTTCTAAGTTCATCCCTCTCCCCCTTCTGCTTGTAGATGAGGGTGATGATGCCTTTCCTCATGGATTCACTCATGGTACCTGCCCGAAGCATACTGACATACACCTCCAGCAGGTCCTGGCCAATCAAGTCCCACAGAGCGGAATAGAGCTCGACCGGTAAGCCGTCGCTTCCGGGAGTTTTATTCTTTTCGAAGGACTCGAGGGCCTTGGTCAGCTCGTCCAGAGATAGCGGCTGGTCCAGCCTCTCGCGTGTTCCATCCTCTGGGACATCCGTGATAGAGGACAGGAACGACTGGGAGGCCGCGCTGTCGGTCGGCTTCGCGTCATACAGACTGGCATAGAAGGATTTACTGATCCTCATGACGTCAGCCTGAGATGACGTTGTCGAGCCGTCTTCTTCCTTCAGGCTGCCGAGCACAGAGCTCTCTTTGTGCACCTTCTGGAAGAAGAAACGTGAGCACGTCTCGTCCTGCTCCACCGAGCGGACCCTGGACCGGAAGATTATCTTGGAGGCCTCCAAGGCAAAGAGCGAGGCTTGCTGGCCCTTCACCTCCTTGAGGTCCTCCGTGACATCGGCCCCCATCGTCTGCAGTCAGAGGGTCAATACTGAGGGAGCACCACACTGTCAGGGGGCCAGTGCTGATGGAGTGTCTCGCACAGTCGGAAGGTCAGTTATTTAATTCCCAAGTTCAGTAACAGTGACTGAGGCAGAGACACAGAGGTCAGTGCTGAAGGAGTGTCACTCTGTCAGAGGGTCAGTTCTGAGGGAGTGCTGCACTGTAGGAGGGTCAGTGCTGAGGGAGCGCTGAACTGTGAGGGGGGGTCAGTCTTGAGGGAGTGTCGCACTGTGAGAGGGTCAGTGCTGAGGGAGCACTGCACTGTCAGAGGGTCAGTGCTGAGGGAGCACTGCACTGTCAGAGGGTCAGTGCTGAGGGAGTGCCACACTGCCAGAGGGTCAGTACTGAGGGAGCACCTCACTGACGGAAGGCCATTTATTTAGTTCCCAAACTCAGTAACAGTGACTGAGGCAGAGACACGATATTTAAATCCCTAACTCAGTCACATTGAATGGGGCAGGGAGACTATTTAAATCACTGACTCAGTAATACTGACTGTAGCAGTGATGCTGCATTTAACTCAAAAATTCAGTCAAACTAACTGAGGCAGAGACACTTTATTGAATTCTGAGGGAGTGCTGTGCTGTCAGAGGGTCACTACTGAGGGAGTGCTGCACTTTCGGAGGGTCAGTGCTGAGGGTTTGCCGCACTGTTGGAGGATCAGTGCTGAGAGAGTGCCACATTGTCAGAGGGTCAGTACTGTGAGAGTGCTGCACTGTCAGAGGGTCAGTACTGAGAGAGTGCCGCATTGTCAGAAGATCAGTACTGAGGGAGTGCTGCACTGTCAGAGGGTCAGTGCTGAGGGAGTGCCACACTGTCAGAGGGTCAGTGCTGAGGGAGTGAGGCACTGTCGGACAGTCAGTGCTGAACGAATGCTGCACTATAGGAGCGTCAGTGCTGAGGGAGTGCTGCACGTCAGAGGATCACTGTTGAGGGATTGCCGCATTATCAGAGAGCCAATGCTAAGGGAGCACCGTAGTGTCGGACGGTCAGTGCTGAGGGAGTGTCATTGCGTCAGAGATTCAATACTGAGGGAGTGACACACTATCAGAGGGTCAAAATGGAGGGAGAGATGCACTGTCAGAGAGTCAGTGCTGAGGGAGTACTGCACTCTCAGAGGGTCAGTGCTGAGGGAGTGCCGCACTGTCGGAGGGTCAGTGCTGAGGGAGTGCCGCACTGTTGGAGGGTCAGTACTGAGGGAGTACTGCACTCTTGAAGGGGCAGTGCTGAGGGAGTGCCGCACTGTCAGAGGGTTAGTACAGCAGAAGTGCTGCACTGTTGGAGGGTCAGTGCTGAGGGAGTGCAGCACTGTCAAAATTCCTGAAGAAGGGCTCATGCCTGAAACGTCGATTCTCCTGCTCCTTGGAAGCTGCCTGACCTGCTGCGCTTTTCCAGCAACACATTTTCAACTCTGTCAGAGTAAATATAGAGGGAGTCAGAGAGTTGGTGCTGAGGGAGTGTCGGTAACTACCTCCTTCTTCTATTCTAGGATCTTGATGGTAGAGGTGGAAGTGTTCCAGATGCCTTCTAAACAGCCTTACGTACCAGTCCTGTGACCTCGAGGGATCTGCAGATACACCCACAAAGGTCCTTCATTTCCTGTGCACCATTGAGTATTCTCCCATTTCCCTTTACCTTTTTCAGTTCCTCCAATCACGCCCACCTCAACGTGTGAGAGAGCAGAATAAAGCTGAGGTAAACAGTCAAGTTACCACGGTCCCACTCTCTCATGAGTGACAGGTGGTGAGTTTAGCCTCAGTGTCCACGTGCCTTGGGCGATGGGAGAGGATGAAAAGATGGCCCTTTCTTGGTAACTTTAGCCGGCTGAATTGGAATGACTTTTGATGCCGCAGTTGAGGCAGGAATTGGAGAGCGGTGCGGGGTGGGGGGAAGTGGGCTCCTGCTTTGAAAATGGGGCATAAATAACGGGCCGACATCACAGCACATGTCACAGGGGTGGAAAGACGCCAACAGGTGAGGTGGAGAGTCAACCATTCTCACCATCAAACTCTGTCCTGTGGCCAGACCCGAGAGATGGCAGTGAAACAGAGTCAAGGCTGGGCTTTGGTCTGCGGCCAGCCTACCTCCCCACCACTGAAATAGACCTCCCCTTTGTCAGGCCTATATTTAGTCGGAGTGTAACTTATCCGTGTCACATGCCTGTCAGCTAGCACAGTGACCTTGATAACCGAGGCAGAGGCAAAGGTTAATTGGGACCCCCTGATGTGTTTGGAAACGGTCCCCTCGAAGTGGGGGTTTGGGATTGGGGTGGTGGGTGGTTGGAGTGCTCCACTCGGAGGGGGTGCGCATCCCCGGGCGCTGCGTCACCAAACCATCCAGGCTCCGGCCTGAATCAGGTGACCCGTTAACAGGGCGAAGGCACCCGCTGTCAGAGATGCCGCCCCCGGGTTTCAGGGTCTTGGGGTCGTACAACACGGAAACAGACCCTTCGGTCCATCTTGTCCGTGCCCAACAAGTTTCCCAAACCAAACTAGTCCCAGTTGCCTGCGGTTTGGCCCAGACCCCTCTAAACCTTTCCTAATCATCTACCTGTCCAAATGTCTCTGAAATGTTCCACCTGCATTGACCACTTCCTCTGGCATTTCACAGACAAAGCTCGAGAGAGCAGAATAGGGCTGAGGCAAAAGGACAAGTCGCCACTTGTTCATTGGAGACAGATGACTGGTGGTGAGTTTTAACCCGAGAGTCCCAATGCCTCAGCTCTCGGGCCTCTCTTAAAGCTTTCTCCCCTTAACTTGAACATACCCCCGCCAGTTCCGAACTCCCTTCCCCCAGGGAGAAGACCTTTAGTCTTTTCCTTATCCATGGCCCTCATGAATTTATAAACTTCTACAAGGTCACCCCTCAACCTCCTACACTCCAGGGGGAATAGGTTCCCAGCCTCCCTTGTTGCTGCAATAAAGCAACAAGGAGGGTCATTGCTGAGGGAGTGCTGCACTGTCGGAGGGTCAGTGCTGAGGCAGTGCCACACTGTCAGAGGGTCAGTGCTGAGGGAGTGCAGCACTCCCTCAGTACTGACCCTCCGACAGTGTGGCACTCCCTCAGCACTGATCCTCTGACAGTGCAGCACTCCCTCAGCACTGACCCTCCGACAGTGTGGCACTCCCTCAGCACTGATCCTCCGACAGTGCAGCACTCCCTCAGCACTGACCCTCCGACAGTGCAGCACTCCCTCAGCACTGACCCTCCGACAGTGTGGCACTGCCTCAGCACTGATCCTCCGAAAGTGCAGCACTCCCTCAGCAATGACCCTTCCCCCTCAACTGTTACATGGTCAGTCCTTCCTAGTAAATTGCCAAGGGAATCCAAGAAGGATTTATTTTTAGATATACTAGATTCTCCACAGAGTGGAAACAGGCCCTTCAGCCCACACCAACCCTCCGAAGAGCAACCCACCCCCCTCTGACCAATGCACCTAAAACTACAGGCAATTGAGCACAGCCAATTCACCCTGACCGGCACATCTTTGTGACTGTGGGAGGAAACCCACGCAAACACAGGGAGAATGTGCAAACTCCACACAGTCGCCTGAGGCTGGAATCAAACCCGCGACCCTGATGCTGTGAGGCAGCCATGCTAACCACTGAGCAACCATCTCAAGTTGACTGAAGGGATATGTCCCCCTCATCAGCCTGAACACAGAGGCTGAAGAGAAAGGCTTGGCCAGTTCAGTCTGAGATGGGGAGGAACCTCTTCACTCAGAGACTGGTGACTCTTGGGATATCTCAGGGTGTCCTGGAGGCTTCGAAAAGGCGATCGCTAGATTTTGGGGGACAATGGAACGGAGAGAGAGAGAGATGGGGACTGCAAGGTAAATAGTTAGCTGGTGCAAAATGACCAGAAGCAAAATGGCCTCCTCCTAGTCTTATGAGCACTGAGGTCACTCAAACAGATTTTTGTGACAATCTGGTTGATCACTGCTTGTGGGAGCTTACTGTACGCAGACTGGATGCTGCACTTCCTGCATTTACCATACTTCAGATTCACGTTCTTGCTGTGAAAGGCGTTAGATAAATGCAAGGTCACACACCATCCTCTCCCTTTGAGATCGAGCCCCAGGGTAGCCTTGAGGGATCAAACAAATGCATTTCCGAGGAACCTCCGCAGGAGTACGCGGTGTGGAAAATTCCTCGTCCCAATTATTCCTAATTCCTTCCTCATTTTCGGTGAACGTTAAGCAATGACCTCGGTTGGATGGGCCTGGGTGAGAGTGTTATGGGTAGGTGAGTGGGAGCAAACAGTGAAGCAGGAGCTGAAAGGAGGGGAGGGGGAGGGTGAGTCAGCTGACTTGCTGATTGGTTGAGGAAGGGGGCTCACCCATTGGATGGACATGTTGGGTGACCAATGGCAGGTGTGGTGTGGGCGGGACATTTGGAGGATACATGTTGAAACCAACTGGATGACATCCAACGCAACTCGGCAAGCCACTCTGATTTTCTTTCCCATTCCCTGTGATGGAGGGTATTCATTACACACCGGTCTCTACAGATGGAGATCTCAACACACAGTTCAGCACAGTGGCTCAGTGGTGAGCACTGCTGCCTCACAGAGCCAGGGACCTGGGTCTGATTCGAGCCTTGGGTGACTGTGTGCTGTTTGCACGTTTTCCCCTTTACATGTGGGTTTTCTCTCACAGTCTGAAGATGTGCAGGTTAGGGTGAATTAGCTATGCTAAAATGCCCATTGTGCCCAGGGATGTGCAGGTTAGGGTGGATTAGCCATGCTAAAATGCCCATAGTGCCCAGGGATGTGCAGGTTAGGGTGGATTAGCCATGCTAAAATGCCCATTGTGCCCAGGGATGTGCAGGTTAGGGTGGATTAGCCATGCTAAAATGTCCATAGTGCCCAGGGATGTGCAGGTTAGGGTGGATTAGCCATGCTAAAATGCCCATAGTGCCCAGGGATGTGCAGGTTAGGGTGGATTAGCCATGCTAAAATGCCATTAGTCCCCAGGGATATAAAGGTTAGGGTGGATTAACCGTGCTAAAATGCCCATAGCGCCCAGGGATGTGCAGGTTAGGGTGGATTAGCCGTGCTAAAATGCCCATAGTGCCCAGGGATGTGCAGATTAGGGTGGATTAGCCATGCTAAAATGCCCGTGGTGCCGAGGGATGTGTAGGTTAGGGTGGATTATCCGTGCTAAAATGCCCATAGTGCCTAAGGATGTGTACGTTAGAGTGGATTAGTCATGCTAAAATGCCCATAGTGCCCAGGGATGTGCAGGTTAGGGTGGATTAGCCATGCTAAAATGCCCATCCTGCCCAGGGATGTGCAGGTTAGGGTGGATTGGCCATGCTAAAATGCCCATAGTGCCCAGGGATGTGCAGGTTAGGGTGGATTAGCCATGCTAAAATGCCCATAGTGCCCAGGGATGTGTAGGTTAGGGTGGATTAGCCATGCTAAAATGCCCATAGTGCCCAGGGATGTGCAGGTTAGGGTGGATTAGCCATGCTAAAATGCCCATAGTGCCCAGGGATGTGCAGGTTAGGATGGATTAGCCATGCTAAAATGCCCATAGTGCCCAGGGATGTGCAGGTTAGGGTGGATTAGCCATGCTAAAATGCCATTAGTCCCCAGGGATATAAAGGTTAGGGTGGATTAACCGTGCTAAAATGCCCATAGCGCCCAGGGATGTGCAGGTTAGGGTGGATTAGCCGTGCTAAAATGCCCATAGTGCCCAGGGATGTGCAGATTAGGGTGGATTAGCCATGCTAAAATGCCCGTGGTGCCGAGGGATGTGTAGGTTAGGGTGGATTATCCGTGCTAAAATGCCCATAGTGCCTAAGGATGTGTACGTTAGAGTGGATTAGTCATGCTAAAATGCCCATAGTGCCCAGGGATGTGCAGGTTAGGGTGGATTAGCCATGCTAAAATGCCCATCCTGCCCAGGGATGTGCAGGTTAGGGTGGATTGGCCATGCTAAATTACCCATAGTGACCAGGGATGTGCAGGTTAAGATGGATTGGCCATGCTAAAATGCCATTAGTCCCCAGGGATATAAAGTTTAGGGTGGATTAACCGTGCTAAAATGCCCATAGCACCCAGGGATGTGCAGGTTAGGGTGGATAAGCCCTGCTAAAATGCCCATAGTGCCTAAGGATGTGTAGGTTAGAGTGGATTAGCCATGCTAAAATGCCCATAGTGCCCAGGGATGTGCAGATTAGGGTGGATTGGCCATGCTAAATTACCCATAGTGCCCAGGGATGTGCAGGTTAGGGTGGATTAGCCATGCTAAAATGCCATTAGTGCCCAGGAATATAAAGGTTAGGGTGGATTAACTGTGCTAAAATGCCCATAGCGCCCAGGAATGTGCAGGTTAGGGTGGATTAGCCGTGCTAAAATGCCATTAGTGCCCTGGGATGTGCAGGTTGGGGTGGATTAGCCATGCTAAAATGCCCATAGTGCCCAGGGATGTGCAGGTTAGGGTGGATTAGCCATACTAAAATGCAAATAGTGCCTAGGGATGTGCAGGTTAGGGTGGATTAGCCGTGCTAAAATGCCCATAGTGCCCAGGGATGTGCAGGTTGGGGTGGATTAGCCGTGCTAAAATGCAAATTATGCCCAGGGATGTGCAGGTTAGGGTGGATTAGCCATGCTAAAATGCCCATAGTGCCCAGGAATGTGCAGGTTAGGGTGGATTAGCCGTGCTAAAATGCACATAGTGCCCAGGGATGTGCAGGCTAGGGTGGATTAGCCGTGCTAAAATGCCCATAGTGCCCAGGAATGTGCAGGTTAGGGTGGATTAGCCGTGCTAAAATGCACATAGTGCCCAGGGATGTGCAGGTTAGGGTGGATTAGCCGTGCTAAAATGCCCATAGTGCCCAGGGATGTGCAGGTTGGGGTGGATTAGCCATGCTAAAATGCCCATAGTGCCCAGGGATGTGCAGGTTAAGGTGAAATAGCCGTGCTAAAATGCCCATAGTGCCCATGGATGTGCAGTTTAGGGTAGATTAGCCATGCTAAAATGCCCATAATGCCCAGAGATGTGCAGGTTAGGATGGATTAGCTATGCTAAAATGCCCATAGTGCCCAGGGATGTGCAAGTTAGGACGGATTAGCCGTGCTAAAATGCCCATAGTGCCCAGGGATGTGCAGGTTAGGGTGGATTAGCCATGCTAAAATGCACATAGTGCCCAGGGATGTGTAGGTTAGGGTGGATTAGCCATGCTAAAATGCCCATAGTGCCCAGGGATGTGCAGGTTAGGGTGGATTAGCCATGCTAAAATGCCATTAGTGCCCAGAGATGTGCAGGTTAGGATGGATTCGCCATGCTAAAATGCCCATAGTGCCCAGGGATGTGCAGGTTAGGGTAGATTAGCCATGCTAAAATGCCCATAATGCCCAGAGATGTGCAAGTTAGGATGGATTAGCCATGCTAAAATGCCCATAAAGTCCAGAGAAGTGCAGGGTAAAGTGGATTGGCCGTGCTCAAATGCCCATAGTGCCCAGGAATCTGCAGGCCAAGCAGATTGACCACTGTAAGTGTGGATTTATGGAGATCAGGTGGGATGCTCTTCAGAGGGTAAGTGCAGAGTGGATGGGCTGAATGGCCTGTACCTGCACTGCCGGGATTCTATGACACTCACATGGCTATGAGCCCCACTGTAGAACCTTCTGTGAGTATCCAGGGTTGACTATCATTTGCAGCAGGATATGTTTCGAAAGCCTGTTGTGCAAGGGAGGGATTGATGAGGTTTAATTTTGATTCCTGACCTGGAAAGTTGTCACAAATGCCTCCTTGGGGGTGAAACCAGGGGTTGATGCACCCCGTGTTGCTCTGAGGGAGGGCAGCACTGGAATAGGTATAATGTATCCCATCACCACCAGCGGAGAGAGGGCTGGTCTCAGTGAGACCATGGCTGATCTGTCTCAGTTCAGGCGAGGGTTTCAGATTGGCATGAAACATGCCTGTGTCCCTCTCGCCCATCCGGTCCAGAGTCAGGGACTTGCCGATACATGAGGTATCCCCCTGCATGATCCCATTCAACAAACCAACAAGGTGTGTGTCTGTGTTCTGAGAGCCGGTATTTTCAGACTAGATGGTCACAGATAGGTTCCTTAACCAAATGGCTCAAAGGAGTCTCCTAGGCCCAACCATCTCCAGCTGCTTCATCAACGACCTGCATAAGGTTGGAAGTGGGAATGTTTGCCGATGATTACACACTGTTCAGTACCATTCCTATCGACTCAGATACTAAAGCTGACAATGTCCACATGCAGTGAGACCTGGACAATATCCAGGTGTGGGTTGACAGATGGGAAGTAACATTCGTACCACATAAATGCCAGGCAATGACGGTCTCCAATAAAAGACAATTTAACCATGGCTCCTTGGCATCCCCTGGGATTACCATCTCTGAACTGCCCCACTATCAGCTTCATAGGGGTTACCATTGCCTAGAAATTGAACAGGACTGGCCATATAAGTACTATGGCTACAGGGGTAGGTCTAACACTAAAGGTGCAAGTTTAGAGTGAGAGAGGAAAGATTTAAGAGGGATCGAAGGGGCAACCCTTTCATGCAGAGGGGAATTGTGCAGGAGATAACTCACCTCCTGACTCCCCAAAGCCTGTCCACCATCTACAAGGCACAATACACTGACTGAGGTCATGTTTGGCATATTGCGGGCAATTCTGGTCTCCTTCCTATCGGAAACATGTTGTGAAACTTGAAAGGGTTCAGAAAAGATTTACAAGGATGTTGTCAGGGTTGGAGGATCTGAGCTATAGGGAGAGGCTGAACAGGCTGGGGCTGTTTTCCCTGGAGCGTCGGAAGCTGAGGGGTGACCTTATAGAGGTTTATAAAATCATGAGGGAATGGATAGGGTGAATAGACAAGGTCTTTTCCCTGGGCTCAAGGAGTTCAGAACGAGTGGGTATAGGTTTAAGGTGGGAGGGGAAAGCTGTAAAAGGGACCTAAGGGGCAACTTTTTCATGCAGAGGTGGCACGTGTCTGGAATGAGCTGCCAGAGGAAGTGGTGGAGGCTGGTATAGTTACAACATTTAAGAGGCATTTGGATGGGTATATGAATAGGAAGGGTTTGGAGGGATATGGGCCAGACACTTGCCCATAGTGCCCAGGGATGTGCAAGTTACGTGAATTGGCTGTGCTAAGTTATCCATAATGTCCAGGCATGTTAGGAGGGATAGCCGTTGGAAATGCAGGGTTACAGACATTTGGGAGGGGCGGTGGTGGTGGTGGAGTGGGGGTGGGTGTTATAAGTGGGATGCTGTTTGGAGGGTTAGAATGGGCCACTGAGCCTGCTTCCACACTGCAGCGATTCTGTACTCCGCTCTGCCTGCCATGTTGATTTTCAAGTCAGTGGTTTTTCCAAAAAAACATTCTAATGAGTTTTGGGAAATGTGTCAGCTCTCTCCGAGACAGAGCTCCCATGTTTGTTCGCTGGATCAAACCAATCTGTAAGACATTAAACGATCGCATGCACGTCAGCATTGTGTGATAGACGGACACTGACAAGGAATATGGCAGCAAAAACGCTGTTCAAGGACACTCGCAAGTGCGCCATGAAACTTCCGCATCTGGGGGTCATTAGTGACCCCAACCGAGTGTTACGGACTGGCACATTCCAAAGTCCAGGACTGTGTGCTGAGAGATGCACTAAAGTTTGAGGCAGCTGCCACCAAGGCCCAGTGGGGAAAGGCTGTCAGGTCATGCTGCTGAAGGTAAATGGGGGCCCCTCCAGTTATCAGACTCCCCCCATAGTGCCTCAAAGTATGTAAATTTGGTTTGTTGGTATGGGCAATTTAGAACAGCCAAACTGAAATGTTTGTTTGTTTACACGACATGCTCCTACACAGAACTAAACTGCATTTGTGACAACGTATACATACAAAGAGATTTAGGAATAAAGTATATTTTTGAAATTAAATAAAAGAGGTTCTCTATCCTAGTGTCTTAACTGTATGTAAATATAGTATTATAGGTGTGAAGAGATAGTGAGGACGGCAGATGCTGGAGATAGAGTCGAAAGTGTGGTGCTGGAAAAGCGCAGCAGGTCAGGCAGCATCCGAGGGGCAGGAGAGTGGACGATTTGAGCATAAGCTCTTCATCAGGTCTGATATATCTTCCTGATTATGCTCAAAACGTTGATTCTCCTGCTCCCCAGATGCCACCTGACCTGCTGTGCTTTTCCAGCACCACACTCTACTATTGTATGTGGAAATGAAATCTTTAGTACGTTTCGATAGAGTCAAACTATAACATTTGTTTGTCTCCTTAATATGCTACTGTACAGAACAGATGTGCATATGTAACTATGTATACATACAAAGATATTTTTATGAATAAATTATTTTATGAAATAGAAATATTCGCGGAGTCACCAGCGAAGGATCCCTCCTGTGGTTGGGTGGAAAATCACTCACTTGTAAAACGATCCATGGCTAATGTGACTGGGATACAGAGCCCACACAACTCTTGACAACTTCGCGCTTGGCAGAATCAACCTCTCAAAGATGCCACTAGCGATGTGTGCCAACATGAAGACGTTCCCAGTTTCCCCTTTCCCACGGAATGTTTGCTGTGACAATCCACCTTCGCTCCGTCACCCCCAGTCCCTAGTCTTCTCAAATCCCCAGCCTCAACGTTGTCGGTGACAGAAGTTCCAATTCTTCGCTTGCCTTTGTATGAAGGAAGTGTTTGCTGATCTTGCCCCTAGACGGCCTGACCTCAATCCTCAGCTTTTGCTGCCTTGACTCTCCCCTTCCGAGAAGAGAAAGATCTCACGGCTGCTTTTGCCAAAGAGCAAGGGGGTGTTTGGAGGTGGGTGGTGGAGTCAATGCTGAACCAGGACATCTGAGAAAGAAAGGTGAACTATTCAGTTGATGCTATGGGATCTTCCTGTGCACAAACCATTGATTGTGTTCCCTACTTCATTCCTATGATGCTACCTGGACTGGAAGTTTTGAGTTATAAGGAGAGGTTTGATAGGCTGGGACATTTCTTCCTTGGACTGTAGGAGACTGAGGAAGTGACCTTATAGAGGCAGACAAAATCATGAGAAGCATAGATAAGGTAGCTAGCCAGCAGCTTTTCCCCAGGGTAGGAGAGTCTGAAACTAGAGGGCATAGGTTGAAGGTGAGAGGGGAGAGGTACAAAAGAGTCCGGGGGGTAATGTTTTCCAAACAGAGGGGTGTATCTGGAACGGACTGTCAAAGCTTGTGGTGGAAGTGAGTACAATTTTGTCATTTAAGAAACATTTGGACAGGTTCATGGATGTGATAGTTATGGAGGGATATGGACCACACGCAGGCAAATGGGGCTAGTTTCCTTTAAACCCTTACAATGTGGAAACAGGCCATTCAGCCCAACAAGTCCACAGCAGCCCTCCGAACATCATCCTACCCAGACCTATCCCTACCCTTTCTCTGCAATTCCCATGGCTGAAGTACCTAACCTACAAATCCCTGGGCACTTTGGCATTGCCAATCCACCCTGACCATCTTTGGAGGAAACCAGAACACCTGGAGGAAACTCACACAGACACAGGGAGAATGTGCAAACTTCACATGAACGGTCACCCAAGGATGGGATGCAAACCCAATTCCCTGGCACTGTGAGGCAGCAATGCTAACCAGTAAGCCACCGTGAGAGCTGGGTGGCATTGGCAAGTTCGGCCAAAGGGCCTGTTTCCAAGCTGTGGACCTCTATGACACTACCTGCAAAGCACTCTGGAATGACCCAACTTTGGCAATGGGAGATAGAAACACAGGACCCCTGCACTGAGTGTGGCACTGAGCAAAAACCATCCCCTGACTGTATCAGCTCAGTTGAATCTCTAGGGGGTCACTATATTAGGCCTTGAGCCATCGAAGAGCAAAGCCTGTGCACCTGATTGGTCTCCAACAACCATCTTGCTCTCACCTTGGATCCCCAATCTGCCTCCTGTGACAGAGCAAGGCGTTGATGCTTCCACCAGTCGAACAGACCAGCCACACTGGGTAGCATTGGTTCCCAGGATGAGGATGACCACTTGGCGATGGAAACCAGCGTCCCCCAGCAAAAATGGACCCGAACAGTGATAGGACCAGGAAGTAGTTGGAAATCAGAGCAATTTCTCTCTGCCCCCTTCCCCTATCCCAGCTCTCCTTTGATCTCTGAAGCTAACAGACAGGAACAGAATGAAAAGAATTTAGGTGATGATATTTTGCAGGGTATTGAGTTGAGTTCCAACACTCAATGCTGTGAGCAGCTGACTATTCCATTTACGTATAGCTCACAAAGAGTCAGAGTTCTCCCTTAGTTGATCCTTGCCCTACACAATGTGAGCCGAGCTCTCGCTGCCCTGTTGTTCCCTCTCAGTGTCTCTGCCCAATCTTGCTACAGTCTGTCCTTCCTTCTCCCCACCCTTTGTCTCGCTGTAATATCTCAGCTGCCTCCTGCCACCATATTCCCCTCGCTACTCTCTGTTCCCCTGTTTTGTCCTTTTGAGTGATGGGAGATGATGCCCATCCCAAATTGCCCTTTGCCCATTTCAAAGGGCAGTTAAGAGCCAGGGTCTGGGGTCAAGGGTAGGCCAGACCCGATAAGGACAACTAATTCCCTTCCTTAAATGTCATTTGTAAACTAGATAGGTTATTACGACAAACATTGATGCTTTGGTTGTCTATTGTCGAGACTAATTTTCACTCTTTCAAAACTCAGTTGAACTAAAATGTCACCATGCACAGAGCTCAAAGCTCTGCGACCTTGTAATCGCTGCATCTAACTCCGTGGGCCCTCGATGTCACTCTCTCACTCTCATCTAAATTCCTCTCCCTCTTTTGGTTCCTCTAGCTTGCCTCTTTGTGTGTCCGTCTCCCCTTATCCATATCTGTCTCCATGTCTCTCTCTCTCTGGTCTCAGAACACTTCTGCCTCTGTCATGTTCGATGTTGGACCTGGAATATTCTGCGTGCACCCCAAGTCAGCAAGGTGTGGGTTGAAGCTGCACATCAGGGAGGGAGGAATAGAGAATGATTGATAGATAGGAATATAGTAAGGGATTGCTACACTGTCTCGATGTCTCTTTAACCTTATTTATCTCCTTTACTAATTGCACGGTCTCTCCCTTTCCCTCTGTCTCCCCTTCACTTCCTACATGTCTATTGGTCTCCCCTCATCTTTCTTCCCCATTTCTCTATCCGTGCATCTCCGCTTGCTTCAGAGTATCAAAGAGGCCTGACAATGTGGAAGCAGGCCATTCAGCCCACTGAGTCCATACTGACCCTCTAAGATGAAGGGCTCATGCCCGAAACGTCGAATCTCCTGTTCCTTGGATGCTGCCTGACTTGCTGCGCTTTTCCAGCAACACATTTTCAGCCCTGATCTCCAGCATCTGCAGGCCTCGCTTTCTCCTCTAAAGAGCATCCCATCCAGACCCATCTCCCTACATTTCTCGTGGCTTTCCCACCGAGCCTGCACATCCCTGGACACTATGGGGTGATGTAGCTTGGTTGATCCACCCTCACCTGCATGGCGTTGGACTGGAGCAGCACTGGGACGAAACCCAAACAGACATGGGGAGAAGGTGTCCTACTTTAATATCTCCTTCCCTCTTCTCTCACTCTGTCTTCCCACCTCTTTCTTTCCTCCTTTCTATCTCCCAGTTTTTCTCTCTTCACTTCTATCTATCCCCCCTCTCTCTCATTTGATCTCTATCGCTGCTTGGCCATTTCCATCCCTCTCTCACTTCCCATTTCCCTCTCGTTCTGTTTTTCTCTGGCTCTCAGTCTCCTTTCTGTCACAGTTCTCTCTCCCAAACTCTCGCTGCGTTTCTCTCTGTCGCTTCCCACGTCTCTATTTATTTCTCTCTCTCTCGTTTCTCTACATCTCTTCCCAACCTCCCTCTCTGTTTTTATTTTCTATTCTCCTACCCGTCACTGCTCTCTCTCTCCCCTCCATATCTCTTTTCACCCTTCTGTCAATGTTCTATTCCTGTTTCCACCTCCCTCTCCCCCATTTCTCTCTCTCTCGCTCTTCCTCTTTCTTTCTTTCTTTCTTTCTTTCTTTCTTCCTTCCTTTCTCTTTCTCTCTCGCCCTCTCTGTGCCCTGTTCTTCCACTTTATTCCTGACGCTGAACCACACCTCCCGGCCCAGCCAATGACAAGTTCCCCCCGGGGTGTGAACTCACTGCCCCCCGCCCAGAGTCAGTGCCAGGAACCGGCGCCTCCCCGACACCGGCGGCCGGGAGCTGCAGCCAGAGCCGGGGAGCGGAGGCAGTGAGAGAGAGAGAGAGCTCCGAGCACACTGTAACCCGCTTCACCCACAGCATGATGTCTGATGGCTTCCAGCAACTTGGAGGAGCCGAGGTAAGAAATCACAGCCACTTCACTCCGCTTTGTTCGAGTCCTGCAAAAACAATGTCGGGCTCCAGCCTTGCTAATGCACTGCCCTGTCACACAACACTGTCCTGCAATATAACATACCCTCCTCAACACTATCTCATCATACACCAGACTGACCTGAAATAGTGTGCTGCCCGATAAAATAACACGCTGTTCTGTCCCACAGTATACTCTCATATATACCATAGTGAGCTCTGACACAATATACTACACACTCTCCTGTAATACAGTGTGCATTCTGATAAAATAATATGCTTATCTGTAAAATAATATCCTGTCTCATAACTCACCATCTTCCCCTGTAACAGTGTGATGTCTGATAATTAACATGCTGCCCTGTCTCACAACACTCTCCTGTTAACACACCACACTCTGCTAGAACAAAGCACAATGCCCTGTACCACAAAGCTGTCCCATTACACAGTATGCTGTCTGATGTTATACCTAACTATTCTGGAGCACAGTACACCATCCTGAAACACAATGCTATACCATAACACTGCACTGTCTGGGATTGTGTCGCGCTGTCCTGGAACACACTGCACTGTCTGAGATTGTGTCGCGCTGTCCTGGAACACACTGCACTGTCTGAGATTGTATCGCGCCGTCCTGGAACACACTGCGCTGTCTGAGATTGTATCGCACTGTCCTGGAACACACTGCGCTGTCTGAGACTGTATCGTGCTGTCCTGGAACACACTGCACTGTCTGAGATTGTGTCGCGCTGTCCTGGAACACACTGCACTCTCTGAGACTGTATTGCACTGTCCTGGAACACACTGCGCTGTCTGAGATTGTGTCGCGTTGTCCTGGAACACACTGCGCTGTCTGAGATTGTGTCGCGCCGTCCTGGAATACACTGCACTGTGTGTGATTGTATCGCACTGTCCTGGAACACACTGCACTGTCTGAGATTGTGTCGCGCTGTCCTGGAACACACCACGCTGTCTGTGATTGTGTCGCGCTGTCCTGGAACACACTGCACTGTCTGAGATTGTGTCGCGCTGTCCTGGAACACACTGCACTGTCTGAGATTATATCGCGCTGTCCTGGAACACACAATCCCAGACAGCGTGGTGTGTTCCAGGACAGCGCGATATAATCTCAGACAGTGCAGTGTGTTCCAGGACAGCGCAACACAATCACAGCCAGTGCAGTGTGTTCCAGGACAGTGCGATACAATCTCAGACAGCGCAGTGTGTTCCAGGACAGCGCGATATAATCTCAGACAGTGCAGTGTGTTCCAGAACAGCACGACACAATCTCAGACAGCGTGGTGTGTTCCAGGACAGCGCGATACAATCTCAGACACTGCAGTGTGTTCCAGGACAGTGCGATACAATCCCAGACAGCATGGTGTGTTCCAGGACAGCGCGATATAATCTCAGACAGTGCAGTGTGTTCCAGGACAGCGCAACACAATCACAGCCAGTGCAGTGTGTTCCAGGACAGCGCAATATAATCTCAGACAGTGCAGTGTGTTCCAGGACAGCTCAATACAATCCCATACAGCGTGGTGTGTTCCAGGACAGCGCGATATAATCTCAGACAGTGCAGTGTGTTCCAGGGGTGCGATACAATCCCAGACAGCGTGGTGTGTTCCAGGACAGCGCAATATAATCTCAGACAGTGCAGTGTGTTCCAGGACAGCGCAACACAATCACAGCCAGTGCAGTGTGTTCCAGGACAGTGCGATACAATCCCAGACAGCGTGGTATCGCACTGTCCTGGAACACACTGCGCTGTCTGAGATTGTGTTGCGCTGTCCTGGAACACACTGCACTGTCTGAGATTGTATCGCACCATCCTGGAACACCGTATACTGCCTGATCTTACAGCACAATGCCCTGTCACAGAGTATGCTGCCTCATAATACAACATGCTGTCCTTAACACAGTATGCTGTCCTATACCAAAGCGCAGTGCCCTCTCTAACATGATGCTGTCCTGTAAGCTGGTTTGGACATGCTAAATGGCCCCATAGTCTCCAGGAATGTGCAGGCTTTGGCAAATTAGCAATGGTAAATGTAGGGATACAGGGATAGGGATACAGGGATGGATCTGGATGGGATGCTCTTCAGACGGTTGGTGTAGACTTTATGGGCCAAATGGCCGAGTTTCACACTGCAGGAATTTTATGATTCTTTAATAACACCGCACACCGTCTAATATTACAGCACCCCGTTCTGTAACACAGCACACTGTCTTATATTACAGCACCCCATTCTGTAACACAGCGCACTGTCTGATATTACAGCACTCCGTTCTGTAACACAGCACACTGTCTTATATTACAGCACCACATTCTGTAACACAGCGCACTGCCTGATATTACAGCACTCCGTTCTGTAACACAGCACACTGTCTTATATTACAGCACCACATTCTGTAACACAGCGCACTGCCTGATATTACAGCACTCCGTTCTGTAACACAGCACACTGTCTGATATTACAGCACACCATTCTGTAACACAGCACACTGCCTGATATTACAGCACTCCGTTCTGTAACACAGCACACTGTCTGATATTACAGCACACCATTCTGTAACACAGCACACTGTTTGATATTACAGTACACCGTTCTGTAACACATTATCCTGTCTGATATTACAGCACACCATTCTGTAACACAGTATACTGTCTGATATTACAGTACACCGTTCTGTAACACATTATCCTGTCTAATATTACAGTACACCGTTCTGTAACACATTATACTGTCTGATATTACAGCACACCGTTCTGTAACACATTATACTGTCTGATATTACAGTACACCGTTCTGTAACACAGTATACTGTCATGGAGGATGGAACAGTCCAATTTGTCAGTGCCCGCTGGGTTTCCTAAACTGTACTTGACCAATTTGCCTGCATTTGGCCCATATCCCTCTAAACTTTTCCGGTCCATGTACCTTTCCAAATGCCTTTTAAATGTTGTAATTGTACCCTCCTCAACCACATCCTCTGGCAGATAGTTCAAATACGCACCATCCTCTGAGTGAAAAAGTTGCAACACAGATTCCTTTTCCCTCTCACTTTTCAACCTATGCTCTCAGGTTTTGGATCCCCTTATCCTGGGGAAAAGACCTTGGCTAATAATGCTTCTTATAATTCTATAAACCTCTATAATGTCACCCCTCAGTATCCAGAGAAAATGTCCCAGCCCATGCAGCCTGTCCTTACAACTCCGACCCTCCAGTCGCGATGCCATCCTTTCCAGTTTAATAACATCCTTTCTGTAGTAGGGCAACCAGAATTGTACGCAGCACTCCAAATGTGGCCTTAACAATGCCTTGTACAGCCGTAACATGAGGTTTGAAATCCTATACTCAGTGTCTGACTGCTGAAGGTCAGTATGCCAAATGCATTCTTCACTGGTCTGTCGTTCCCTGACTAGTCCTTGTAGCCTTTCTTACAACACTAGCCACAATTCAGTCTTTGAGCAATTAATCTGTGGTTGTCAAAGAGTCACAGAGATGTACAGCACAGAAACAGACCCCTCGGTCCAACCTGTCCACGCCGACCAGATATCCCAACCCAATCTAGTCCCACCTGCCAGCACCCGGCCCATATCCCTCCCAAACCCTTCCTATTCATATACCCATCCAAATGCCTCTTAAATATTGTAATTGTACCAGCCTCCACCACTTCCTCTGGCAACTCATTCCATACACGTACCACCCTCTGCGTGAAAAAGTTTTTCCTTAGGTTCCTTTTATATGTTTCCCCTCTCACCCTAAACCTATGCCCTCTAGTTCTGGACCCCCCTACCCCAGGGAAAACACTTTGTCTATTTACCCTATCCATGCCCCTCATGATTTTGTAAACCTCTATAAGGTCACTCTTCAGCCTCCGACACTCCAGGGAAAACAGCCCCAGCCTGTTCAGCCTCTCCCTATAGCTCAAATCCTCCATCCCTGGCAACATCCTTGTCAATCTTTTCTGAACCTTTTCAAGTTTAACAACATCTTTCCGATAGGAAGGAGACCAGAATTGCACGCAATATTCCAACAGTGGCCGAACCAATATCATGTACAGCCGATACATGACCTCCCAACTCAATACTCTGACCAATAAAGGAAAGTATACCAAACACCTTCTTCACTATCCTATCTACCTGCAACTCTACTTTCAAGGAACTATGAACCTACACTCCAAGGTTTCTTTGTTCAGCAACACTCTCCAGGACCTTACCATTAAGTGTATAAGGCCTGCTAAGATTTGCTTTCCCAAAATGCAGCACCTCGCATTTATCTGAATTAAACTCCATCTGCCACTTCTCAGCCCATTGGCCCATCTGATCAAGATCCTGTTGTAATCTGAGGTAACCCTCTTCAAGTCCACTACATCTCCAATTTTGGTGTCATCTGCAAACTTACTAACTGTACCTCTTGTGCTCGCATCCAAATCATTTATGTAAATGATGAAAAGTAGTGGACCCAGCACCGATCCTTGTGGCACTCCACTGGTCACAGGCCTCCAGTCTGAAAAACAACCCTCCACCACCACCCTCTGTCTTCTAACTTTGAGCCAGTTCTGTATCCAAATGGCTAGCTCCCCCTGTATTCCATGAAATCTAACCTTGCTAACCAGTCTCCCATGGGGAACCTTGTCAAACGCCATACTGAAGTCCATATAGATCACATCTACTGCTCTATCCTCATCAATCTTCTTTGTTACTTCTTCAAAAACCTCAATCAATTTCGTGAGACATGATTTCCCATGCACAAAGCCATGTTGACTATCCCCAATCAGTCCTTGCCTTTCCAAATTCATGTACATCCTGTCCCTCAGGATTCCCTCCAACAACTTGCCCACCACCGAGGTCAGACTCACCGGTCTATTGTTCCCTGGCTTGTCCTTACCACCCTTCTTAAACAGTGGCACCACGTTTGCCAACCTCCAGTCTTCCGGTACCTCACCTGTGACTATTGATGATACAATATCTCAGCAAGAGGGCCAGCAATCACTTCTCTAGCTTCCCACAGAGTTCTCGGGTACACCTGATCAGGTCCTGGAGATTTGTCCACCTATGTGCATTTCAAGACATCCAGCACTGTCTCCTCTGTAACCTGGACATTTTTTAAGATATAACCATCTATTTCCCCACAGTCTATATCTTCCATATCCTTCTCCACAGTAAACACCGATGCAAAATACTCATTTAGTATCTCCCCCATTTTCTGTGGCTCCACACAAAGGCTGCCTTGCTGTTCTTTGAGGGGCCCTATTCTGTCCCTAGTTACCCTTTTGTCCTTAATGTATTTGTAAAAACCCTTTGGATTCTCCTTAATCCTATTTGCCAAAGCTATCTCATGTCCCCTTTTTACCCTCCTGATTTCCTTCTTAATTATAGTCCTACTTCCTTTATACTCTTCTAAGGATTCACTCGATCTATCTTGTCTATACCTGACATATGCTTCCTTCTTTTTCTTCACCAAACCCTCAATTTCTCCAGTCATCCAGCATTCCCTATATCTACCAGCTTTTCCTTTCACCCTCATAGGAATGTACCATCTCTGGACTCTCGTTATCTCATTTCTGAAGGCTTCCCATTTTCTAGCCGTCCCTTTACCTGCGAACATCTGCCCACAATCAGCTTTTGAAAGTTCTTGCCTAATACCGTCAAAATTGGCCTTTCTCCAATTTAGAACTTCAATTTTTAGATCTGGTCTATCCTTTCCCATCGCTATTTTAAATTTAATATTTAAAATTTGGTCACTGGCCCCAAAGTGCTCCCCCACTGACACCTCAGTCACCTGCCCTGCCTTATTTCCCAAGTCTAGGTCAAGTTTTGCACCTTCTCTAGTTGGTATATCCACATACTGAATCAGAAAATTTTCTTGTACACACTTAACAAATTCCTCTCCATCTAAACCTTTAACGCTATGGCAGTCCCAGTCTATGTTGGGAAAATTAAAATCCCCTACCATAACCACCCTATTATTCTTACTGATAACTGAAATCTCCTTACAAATTTGTTTCTTAATTTCCCTCTGACAATTAGGGAGTCTATAATATAGTCCCAATTAGGTGATCATCCCTCTCTTATTTCTCAGTTCCACTCAAATAGCTTCCCTGGATATATTTCCAGGAATATCCTCCCTAACTACAGCAGTAACCTTATCCTTTATCTAAAACGCCACTCCCCCTCCTCTCTTGCCTCCCTTTCTATCCTTCTTGTAGCATTTGTATTGTGGAACATTAAGCTGCCAGTCCTGCCCATCCCTGAGCCACATTTCTGTAATTGCTATGAAATCCCAGTCCCATGTTCCTAACCATGCCCTGAGTTCATCTGCCTTCCTTGTTAGGCCCTTTGCACTGAAGTAAATGCAGTTTAATTACCGGTCATATCTTGTTCTCTGCTTTATCCTTGCCTGCCCTGACTGTTTGACTCACTTCTGTTCTCAACTGTACCAGTCTCAGATTGATCTCGTTCCTCACTATCTCCTTGGGTCCTACCTCCTCCCACCTTACTCAGAACATGCTGTCCTTGAACTCTCATATTATCTCACTTTTACCTGCAAACAGCCTCCCCGAATCAACTTTCCAGAGTTCCTGTCTAACACTATCAAAATTAACCTTGCCCCAATTTGGAACTCTATCTTGTCTCGTTTTCCATAATGTTCTTAAAACTAATAGAATTGTGGCCACTTGTCCCAAAGTGCTCACCCACCAATACCTCGGTCACTTGCCTGGCCTTATTTCCCAAGAGGAGGTCAAGTTTTGCCCCTTGTCTGATCAGACCACGACATGTCGATTGAGAAAGTTTTCCTGAACACACTTAACAAATTCCTCTCCCAGCAAAGCAGTTAACACTATGACAGTCTCAGTCTCTGTTTGGAAAGTTAAAATCCTCGACTGTTACAGCCTTATTATTCTTATCGCTATCCTTCCTATAGCACCGTACCCTGCAACATTGACCTGTCAGTCCTTAGTCATGTCTCTGTAATAGCTATGATATAGACCATAGAACAGTATAGCACAGTACAGGCCCTTCGACCCTCGATGTTATGCTGACTGTTTATCCTACTCTAAGATCAAACTAACCTACATACCCTTCATTGTACTGTCACCCGAGTGCCTATCCAAGAGTTGTTTAAATGTCCCGAATGTATCTGACTCTACTGCTGGCAGTGCATTCCACTCACCCACTACTCTCTGTGTAAAGAACCTACCTCTGACATCTCCCCTAAACTTTCCTCCAATCACCTTAAAATTATGCCCCCTTGTGATAACCATTTCCATCCTGCGAAAAAGTCTCTGTCTATCCACTATATCTATGCCTGTCATCATCTTGTCCACTAGGAGAAAGTGAGGACTGCAAATGCTGGAGATCAGAGCTGAAAAATGTGTTGCTGGAAAAACGCAGCAGGTTAAGCAGCATCCAAGAAGCAGGAGAATCGATGTTTCGGGCATAAACCCTTCTTCTGAAGAAGAAGGGCTTATGCCCGAAATGTCGATTCTCTTGCTCCTTAGATGCTGCCTGACCTGCTGCACTTTTCCAGCAACACATTTTTCAGCAGCGATCATCTTGTCCACCTCTATCAAGTCACCTCTCATCCATCTTCACTCCAATGAGAAAAGCCCTAGCTCCCTCAATGTTTCTTCATAAGACATTCCTTCCAGTCCAGGCAGCATCATGGTGAATCTCCTCTGCACCCTTTCTAAAGCTTCCGCATCCTTCCCATAATGAGGCAACCAGAACGGAATACAATATTTCAAATGTGGTCTAACCAGGGCTCTATAGAGCTGCAGTATTATCTCACATCTCTTAAAGTCAGTTCCCTTCCTAATGAAAGCCAACACACCATACTTCTTAACAATCCTATCAACTTGACTGGTAACTTTGAGGGACCTATGGATGTGGACACCAAGATCCCTCTGTTCCTCCACACTGCCAAGAATCCTGCCTTTAACCCTGTATTCTGCATTCAAATTCACCTTCCAAAATGAATCACTTCACACTTTTCCAGGTTGAGCTCTATCTGCCACTTCTCAGCCCAGTTCTGTATCCTGTCAATATCCTGTTGCAACCTCCAACAGCCCTCCACACTACCCACAACTCCACCAAGCTTCATGTCATTAGCAAACTTACTAACCCACCCTTCCACTTCCTCATCCAAGTCAATCATAAAAATCACAAAGAGTAGAGGTCCCAGAACAGATCCCTGCAGGAACACCACTGGTCACCGAGCTCCAGGCTGAATACTTCCCATCTACTACCACCCTCTGTCATCTATGGGCCAGCCAATTCAGGATCCAGACTGCCAAATTTTCCTGTATCCTATGCCTCCTTATTTTCTGAATTAGCTTAACATGGGGAACCTAGCCAAATGCCTTGCTAAAATCCATATACACCACATCCACTGCTCTACCTTCATCAATGTGTTTTGTCACATCCTCAAAGAATTCAATAAGGTTGGTGAGGCATGACCTGCTCCTCACAAAGCCATGCTATCTCTAATCAAACTATGCTTTTCCAAATACTCTTAAATCCTGTCTCTCAGAATCCTCTCAAATACCTTTCCCACCATTGATGTAAGACGGACTAGTTTGAAATTCCCAGGATTATCCCTATTCCCTTTCTTAAACAAGGGAGTAACATTTACCATCCTCCAATCATCTGGCACTACTCCAGTGGACAGTGAGGATGCAAAGGCACAGCAATCTCTTCCCTCACTTCCTTTAGAAACCTTGGGTATATCCTGTCTGGCCCAGGGGACCTATCTATCCTCATGTTTTTCAAAATTTCCAGTTCATTCTCCTTCTTAATATCAACCTGTTCGTCCATGTGAGCCTGTTTCATGCTGTCCTCACAAGCAACAAGGTCCCTCTCATGAGTGAATACTGAAACAAAGTATTCATTCAGAACCTCCCCTACCTCCTCTGACTCCAGGCATGAGTTCTTTCCACTATCCCTCATCGGCCTTACCCTCACTCTGGCCATCCTCTGGTTCCTCATGTAAATGGAGAATGCCTCGGGATGTTCCTTAATCCTACCTGCCAAGGCTTTTTCATGCCCCCCTCTAGGTCTCCTAAGTCCATTCTTCAGTTCCTTCCTGGCTACTTTGTAATCCTCTAGAGCCCTGTCTGATCCTTGCTTTCTCAACCTTAAGTAAGCTTGCTTCTTCCTCTTGACTAGATGTTCCACATCTCTTGTCATCCAAGGTTTCCTTCACCTTGCCATCCCTTCCTTGCCTCAGGACAAACCTATCTCACACTCACAGCAAGCGCTTCCTAAACAACCTCCGTATTTCTGTCATCCATTTCCCTGAGAATATCTATTCCCAATTTATGCTCCACAGTTCCTGCCTTACTGTCATTCCTCCGGCCCCAATTATATATTTCCCATACTGACTGCTCCTATCTCTCTCCGTGACTACAGTAAAGGTCGGGGAGTTGTGATCACTATCACTGAAATGCTCTCACACCGAGAGATCTGACACCTGACCTGGTTTGTTGCCAAGCACCAAATCCAAAATGGCCTCCCCTCTAGTCGGCCTATCTACATATTGAGTCAGAAATCCTACCTGGACACACCTGACAAAAATCTGCTCCACCCAAACTGTTTGCACTCAGGAGGTTCCAATCAAATTCGGGCAGTTAAATTCACCCATTACAGCAACCCTGTTACATTTGCACCTTTCCAAAATCTGCCTCCCGAATCTGCTCCTCCATGTCTCTGTTGCTATTGAGGGGTCTATAGAAAACACCCAATAAAGTGACTGCTCCTTTCCTGTTTCTGACTCCCACCCAGACTGACTCTGTCGACAAAGCCTCCTCGGTGACCTCCCTTTCTGCAGCTGTGATACTATCCCTGATCACCAATGCCACTCCCCTACATCCTTTACCTCCCTCTTTATTCTTTTTGAAACATCTAAACCCCAGAGTACCTAACAACCATTCCTGCTCCCCTCCCCCCGTCCCCCAAGTCTCTGCAATGACTACAACATCCAAGTACTGATCCATGCTCTAAGTTTCATCACGCTTATTCCTGACACCTCTTGCGTTAAAATAGACACACTTCAATCCATCACACTGATTGCAATTTTGTCCTCTCCCTATCCTATGTTCCCATCCATGCCCTGAGTTCATCTGCCTTACCTGTCAGGCCTCTTGCATTGAAATAAACGCGGTTTAATTCATCAATCTTCTCTTGTTCCCTGCATGCTCTTATTTGTCTTGTGTATATAACTTGCCCTCTTAACTTCTGTCCCAACCACAACCTTCTCTCTTGTCCCACTACTGCTTCAGGTCCTCTCTACCCCCCCTCCCTGGGTATGGAATACCCTGCCTGCACACTAGCAGACTCGCCAACTTTAAGGGCATTTAAATGGTCATTGGATAAACATATGGATGAAAATGGAATAGTTTAGGTTGGATGGGCTTCAGATTGGATTCACAGGTTGGCACAACATCGAGAGCTGAAGGGCCTGTTACTGCGCTGTAATGTTCTATGTGTTAACACAGTGTGCTGTCTGATGTTACAGCACACTGTCCTGTCACACAGCACCTGTCTGAGAATAGAACACACTGTCCTGTAAATTGAGTCTGACAGTACAAAATGCTGTTTTGTGTCACAGGATACTCTTTATGTCCAATAGTACAACATACTTCCTTGTAACATAGAACACAGCCGATGCAGTTCTGTTTTGGAAGTTTAGTTATTGTAGCAATGTTGAAAACACTGCAGCTAACCTGTTCATAGCATGATCAGAGAAACAGCAATGTGGTAACGAACTTCAGTCATCTTTTCATGGTGATGCTGATGGAGAGATGGCTGTTGGTCTCAGGGCATTGGGGAAACAAACTGGCATTTTTTGTTCATTACTGGCCATGAAACCTGTTGCATCCCCCGGCAGTATAGAGAGTTTCTGTAGGGGCCTTCAACAGGCATGTAACCGTGGATCAGTTTGGTTTGGACTAAACTTTGAGGAGATCAAACAAATACAAAATGCAGCAGAGGAAACACACTGTATTCTGTCACATTTTGCTGTGACATAAAGTACATTTTTAAAAGCCAATTTCTCTGTGAAGATAACACAGATAGACCAATGCTGTAAATAATAGCATATTTGGTCAGATCTCCAAATTCCTCCAGCATCGACCATCTCGTTTGCTCGGCAGTTATGGAATCCAAATGGCCAAAAGGTTAGATTAGCTTACTTACAGTGTGGAAACAGGCCCTTCGGCCCAACAAGTCCACACCGACCCGCCGAAGCGCAACCCACCCATGCCCCTACATTTACCCCTTGCCTAACACTACGGGCAATTTAGCATGGCCAATTCACCTGACTCACACATCTTTGGACTATGGGAGGAAACCCATGCAGACACAGGGAGAATGTGCAAACTCCACAGTCAGTCACCTGAGGTGGGAATTGAACCCGGGTCTCTGGCACTGTGAGGCAACAGTGCTAACCACTGTGCCACCGTGCTGCCCACTAGTTCCCTGTTTCTCCTTGTGATTGAGAAGGAGAATTTCAATACCTTTAGCAACTATCATTGAAAACTTGACAAATTCTCTTTTCATGATAGAGCACCATGATTATAAAACTCCCATGCCTTGATAAGTGCTTTGTTTAGCATTGTATGTAGATGGGGGTCTGTTAGCGGGATAGCAGGTTTACAGTGCCAAGTGAATTGACTCAATTCCCACACTAGCTCAGCTTAATTTCACAGAATCCCTACAAGCCACTTGACCCAATAAGTCCATACCAACCCTCTGAAGAGTATCTAACCCTAAATCCCCACCCTATCACATTTCCCCTCACTCACCCACCTTACATACACATCCCTGACACTATTATCGTGGCCAATCCACCCTAATCTACACATCATTAGACTGCGGGAGGAAACCCATGCAGATACAAGGGGAATGTGCAAACTCCACACAGATTGTCACTCAAGGGTGGAATTGAACCCAGGTCCCTGGCGCTGCGAGGCAGCAGTGCTAACCACTGAGCCACTGTGAGGATAACAGAGTTTGGCGGATAAAATCAACGGGTCTGGCAGCATTTTGTGAGTTCTGAAAAAGTGTCACTGGACCCAAGACATTGACTTTGCTTTCTCTCCACAGCTGCGGCCAGACCCTCTGAGTTTCTCCGGCAATTTCTGTTTTTGTTTTAGATCCCCAGCATCCACAGTACTTTGTTTATTACAAAGGTCCTGCCTTCTCAACCTTTCGCCTTCCCTGAGGCGTGGTGAACATCTGACGTTCCTCTCGAATGAGAGCGTGGGGCGATGGTGACTCTCCCTCTTGTATGTCTGAAAATGCAACTGTTTCTTGATCTGGAAAGGAAGCTATGTCGCATCTTCCACCATGTCACATACTGGGGAGACAATGAAGCACCATAGAAATGTAGCCACCATGGTATGAAAGCTGAAAGCTGATTTACGCATTGCAAGATCTCAAATGGCAATGTGACTTTGGCCCAGACAGCTTTCCTTCTTTGACCTCAATAAATATCAGCTTCAGGAAGAACGCATCCTGAAACCCATGGGAACTTGCATAACTGCCTGAGAGAGCAGGAAGACCGCTTGGTGGTCATGTCACATCAAAGGTCAACAGCACTGACCCTGCAGTGCCCCGTCAATCAGGTGATAGCCTTGATTTTATAGAGCTTGGGCCCCGGGTGTGGCACACAAACCCAGAGTTGACAGTCCTACCCACTGAGGTAAAAACAATGACTTCAGATGCTGGAAACCAGATTCTGGATCAGTGGTGCTGGAAGAGCACAGCAGTTCAGGCAGCATCCAACAAGCAGCGAAATTGACGTTTTGGGCAAAAGCCCTTCATCAGGAATAAAGGCAGTGACTGGAGGAAGAACACCTCATCTTCCGCCTCGGAACACTTCAACCCCAGGGTATCAATGTGGACTTCAACAGCTTCCTTATTTCCCCTTCCCCCACCTCACCCTAGTTCCAAACTTCCATCTCAGCACTGTCCCCATGACTTGTCTGGACTTGCCCTACCTGCCTGTCTCCTTTTCCACTCCACCCTCTCCTCCCTGACCTATCACCTTCACCCCTCCCCCACTCACCCATTGTACTCTATGCTACTTTGTCCCCACCCCCACCCTCCTCTAGCTTATCTCTCCACGCTTCAGGCTCACTGCCTTTTATTCCTGATGAAGGGCTTTTGCCCGAAACATCGATTTCGCTGCTCTTTGGATGCTGCCTGAACTGCTGTGCTCTTCCAGCACCACTGATCCAGAGTCCTACCCACTAAGCCATGGCCGGTACGCCAATGAAATGGGAAGTAATTCCAATGAAAACATGAACACAGTAGATCAATACTTTTCCAACTCAGCTTGCTACGTTTTGCAGGACGTTGTCGTGGGTGTGGGCTGGTGTTGGGGGTGTTCTCTCTGACGTTGTGAAAGGAATGTTAAATAGACTGGAGATGTTTGGACTGAGCTGCTGGAGGTTGGGAAGGCTGAGAGAAGATTTGAATGAGGCAGATCAGGAGAAGTTGCTTTCTACTTGCAGAAGGATCAGAAGGATTAGTGGGCGGCACGGTGGCACAGTGGTTAGCACTGCTGCCTCACAGCGCCTGAGACCCGGGTTCAATTCCCGACTCAGGCGACTGACTGTGTGGAGTTTGCACGTTCTCCCCGTGTCTACATGGGTTTCCTCTGGGTGCTCCGGTTCCTCCCACAGTCACAAAGATGTGTGAATCAGGTGAATTGGTCATGCTAAATTGCCCGTAGTGTTAGGTAAGGGGTTAATGTAGGGATATGGGTGGGTTGCGCTTCGGTGGGTCGGTGTGGACTTGTTGGGCTGAAGGGCCTGTTTCCACACTGTAAGTAATCTAATCTAATCTAATCTAATGCCCTGAGGGTACACATTGAAGGCGATTGGTGAAAGAACCAACAGCTAGATGGCCAGAAATCTTCTTACACAGTAAAGTCTCACCATCTGGATTGTGCTGTGTGAGAGTGACCGGTGGTGTCCCTCAGTACTGGGATTTTAACCCAACTAAGAATCCTCTTGCAAGGATGCCTGCCTTGAAGAAGTCTTCCTCCTCTCTATTCCTGATGAAGAGCTTTTGCCCGAAACGTCGATTTTCCTGCACCTCGGATGCTGCCTGACCTGCTGTGCTTTTCCAGCACCACTCTAATCTAGACCCCACTTTTGTTTGTCATTTGTATCAATGATTGATATGAGAATATAGAAAGTATGGTTTGTAAATTTGCAGATGGCACCAAGATTGGTGGCTTGGGAGACAATGAAGAAGGTTAGCTGCAATTACAAAGAGATCGGTTGGGTCAATGGGAAAATGGAGTTTAATTTGGATAAATGTGAGGTATTGCATTTTAGTCAAACAAACAAGGAACAGCTGAAAATGTGTCGCTGGTTAAAGCACAGCAGGTTAGGCAGCATCCAAGGAATAGGAAATTCGACGTTTCGGGCATAAGCAGGGCTATCCTAACCCTTGGATGCTGCCTAACCTGCTGTGCTTTAACCAGCGACACATTTTCAGCTGTGATCTCCAGCATCGGCATACCTCATTTTTTTACCTGAAGTTTTTAAACAAGGAACAGAACTTATACGATTAAAAGTAGGGCCTTGGCTAGTTTTGTTGAACAGACAGTCATAATTCTTTGAAGTTTGTATCACATGTAGTTAGGTTGGTTAAGAAAGTAATTAACACATTTGCCTTAATTGCTCAGATCTCAGAGTATCGGAATTGAAACGTTTAGTTGAGGTTGTACAGGATGTTGGTGAGATGTGGAATGCCTTGTGCAGTTCTGTTCATCCTGTTATAGGAGGCTGGAGAGGGTTCAAAAGAGACTTACCTGGGTGTTGCTGGGAATGGAGCTATATAGGCTGGAACGTTTTTTATTGGAACATAGGAGAGGTGACCTTATAGAGGTTAAAACATCATGAGAGGTATTGATAAGGTGAATGGCAGGGGTCGTTTCCCTAGGGTGGGGGATTTTAAGAGGAGGGGCCATATTTTTAAGGTGAGAGGAGAAAGATTTAAAAAGACATGGCTACAGATTTTTTCGCACAGGGTGGTTCATGTGTGTGGAATGAACTTCCAGAGGAAGTGGTAGATGTGAGTAGAGTTACAACACTTAAAAGACATTTGGATAAGTACATGAATAAGGAATGCTTGGAGGGAAATGGGCCAAGGGTAGGCAGCTGAGGCGAGTTTAGTTTGGGATTTTGGTTGGCACGGACTGATTAGACCGAAGGGTCTGTTGCCAAGTTGTCTGACTCTATGACCCTATGACCCTGGTGGGGACAGTTACAATCGGGAGCGATTGTGAAGGGACAGGATTGGAACTAGAAGAATGTTAAGGCTAACTGGGTAGCAGGAAGGTGAGTGGCGCTGAACATCACCAGCTGGCTCAGCCCAGACACAATGGACAGAACGGCCTCAATCTCTGCTGTAACTGTTGTGTAATTGTAACCTAATCCTGGTCTGCAGTTTACAGCAGCTAATTTTAAGGTGTTGGTCAGTCAGTACACAGGGGGCACTGCATTGTCAGAGGGTCAGTGCTGAGGGAGCGCCGCACTGTCAGAGGGTCAGTGCTGAGGGAGTGCCGCACTGTTAGAGGGTCAGTGCAGAGGGAGCACCGCACTGTCAGAGGGTCAGTGCTGAGGAGTGCCACACTGTCAGAGGGTCAGTGCAGAGGGAGCACCGCACTGTCAGAGGGTCAGTAAAGAGGGAGCACTGCACTGTCAGAGGGTCAGTGCAGATGGAGGGCTGCACTGTCAGAGGGTCACTGCTGAGGGAGCACCGCAGTGTTGGAGGGTCGGTGCTGAGGGAGTGCCATACTGTCGGAGGGTCAGCGCTGAGGGAGTGCTGCACAGTCGGAGGGTCAGTGTTAAGGGAGCACTGCACTTTTAGAGGGTTTTTACTGAAAGAGCACCATACTTCCAGAAGGCCAGCACTAAGGAAGTCCTACATTGTCAGAGTGTCAGTGCTGAGAATGTGCCACACTCAGAGGGTCAGTGCTGAGGGAGTGCCTCACTGTCAGACGGTCAGCGCTGAGGGAGTGCCACACAGACAGAGGATCACTGCTGTACAGTCGGAGGGTCAGTACTGAGGGGGTGCTGCACTGTCGGGAGGGTCAGCTTGAGGTGACATTGCACTGTTGGCGGGTCAGTGTTAAGGGAGCCCTGCACTTTTCGAGGGTTATTACTGAAAGAGCACCATAGTGTCAGAAGGCCAGTGCTAAGGAAGTCCTACATTGTCGGTCAGCACGGAGGCAGTGCCACACTGTCAGAGGGTCAGCACTGAGAGTGCGCAGCACTGTCGGAGGGTCAGTGCTGAGGCAGTGTTGCAGTGTTGAAGGGTCAGTACTGGGGGAGCACTGCACTGTCGGGAGGGTCAGTACTGACGTGATACTGCATTATTAGAGGGTCAGTGCTGAGGTGATACTGCACTGTTGGAGGGTCAGTGCTGAGGGTGCGCCACACTGTCAGAGGGTCAGTGCTGAGGGAGTGCTTTGTTGCCAGAAGGCCAGTACCAAGGGAATACCATAATGTTCTAGAGTCAGTGCTGCAGAAGCACCACACTGTCAGAGGATCAGTGCTGAGGGAGAGGGTACTGTTGGAGACTTAGAGCTGAGGGAGTGCTGCAGTGTTGTAAGATCAGTGCTAAGGGAGTGCTGCGCTGTCAGACGGTCAGTAGTGAGGGAGTGCTGTGCAGCTGGAGGGTCAGTGCTGAGGGAGAGCAGCACTGTCAGGGGGTTATTACCCAGGGTATCAAGATAGGGTCGATTTCTCCTCAGTTGGCCTGGGTCAACATTTTTCCTTCAATATCTTTCTCTGGTGAATATCATGCAGTCCATTTAGAATGCTGTGAAAGGTCCTACAGCATTTGTCTTTGCATTTTTGTTGTGATCAGACAAGGTTGCCATAGAGAGAGACTGCTTCCCCCCCTCCCCCCTCACTGGGCATGCTCCGACAGAGGGACAGCCTTTGGCTGACTGTGAGGAGCAGAGCTCAGTATTTCAACTCCTCCGGCCTGTTCTGGAATTTAATAAGGTCAATTCACTGCTGTGGGGGGGTGAGGGGGGGTGGGGTGGGGGGGTGGTAGGGGAGGAGTTTGTGTTTGGGTTTGACTGGCTTCAAAGGGGTACGTGGGTTCAGGAGATGGTGGCACCAGGGTTTTAAGCACTGTCTGGGCTCTTGGGGCATTATAGCTCAGATGCCCCCTCATCACAGACACTGAATTAAATCCTAAGGGCTCCCAAAACTGAATTTCACTAAAGGCTAACACAAGAATTTAAGCCACTCACGAGGGAAATCTGAACGTCTCTTTGAAGATTTTTGATTTTTCTCCAATCAAAGACTGGGCACTGAGGGTGGCAGTACACAGGGAGCCAGGGTGGATTTATGCCCGAAAATGATGAGATATGGGGCAAAATGTGGGTGAATGCGTGAGTCGAGTAACAGGATCTCACTGATTGGCCAGCGAGTTTTCACACCTTCTTTATTCTCTTCTCCAGTCTCCGTGGAATACCCTTCCACAACTCACACCAACTGATTTTAATGTAAATGTGTCACGCTGTAATTACACCCTCCGCCACTGGTGCGGAGGGGGGCAGTGTGGGGCAGCACCCTATCGTTTCCTCGGTGATTCCACTCTCCTGAATCCCTCTGCTAATGTCAATCTTGTAATGTCGTGTGGAAGTTTTTTTTTCAATGTTATTGCTAATTTTAATTGAAGTCCTATCTGTGACCTGCCGGAAGAGAAGTGCTACGATAGCTCGTGATTTCAAATAAATCAATTGGACTATAACCTGGCGACCTCTGACCTTGTCCACTCCAGTCTAACTCTGGCCCCTCCACATCATGGCTTTCAAACTGTGTCCATTTACAAGGGGGAACAGTTTCTCCCTGTTCGCTCTGTCTGGATCCCTCACTGTTCTGAAAATCTACGCAAACCCCAACTTGTCCAATCCATTCTGAAGTTTCTCATTCTTAGAGCCGTTCTTGTAAATTGTGTCTGCATTCTCTCCAAGGTGTTCACATCCTTCCTAAAGTGTGGAGCTCTGGAACTGTACAGAGCACTCCCCCGCAGAGGTCTCATCAGTGATCTGTAAAGATTCAGCATTTCTCCGGCACTCCCTGCTCCCGCACAGTTTTGAGGAATCCACGCTCTTTCCTTTTCACCCTTGTCCCTAAGTGGACTGACAATGAGTCAGTTGGATCTCACTGGCTGTGTTATCCTGACCCACCCACTCCCCCACTGAATATACAACCCCCTCAATGTATAAACATCCCCCAGCATAGAATCCCACAATCAAGGAAACCCATTCAAACCATCGTGTCTTCTGATGGTTCTCCTACGATGCCAGACATGGACCTCCCCTCCTCCACCCTCTCCCCACATTCCTCTTTGTCGGAAATTTAGGATGTGAAGAAACATTGGCAGGTAGTGAGTGAGGTCACTCGGGAGCTGGGCGCACTCTGACTCCCTGAGGAATGATATTTTAATTTACGTTTATGTTGTTGTTCGGGAAATTTCCGACTTGGTTACCAGGAGTTGCGGGGGGGGGGCACTGACCTCTCTGCTGAGGGAAGTCGGTCTTTCCCCACGCCATTTCCTTCGCTTCCCCTGTTCCAAGGGGATCAAACTCAGCCTGTCGCATTTTGTCTCCATTTCTCAGGCCAATGTGACCGTTGATTTCCTCTGTTGGTTCTCTCATGTAACTGTGTCCTTGCGATGGATCCCTTCAGGCCCGGGGGACTTACCTACTGTGATGTTTTTGAAACCCCCTCCTGCCTAATACAGCATACCTTCGAGTACCAACAAACCCCTCTCTGAACGTCCCATCATTCATGTCTTACTCCTTGGGGACCTCACCCACTTTTTCTGGCTCCACACATAAATTCCGTCCTTTGTCCTTTAGTGGATCTACCCTTTCCCTAGTTACTCCATCGCTCCTAATAGATGGATTAAAAGCCTTAAGCTTTACCATGATGCTGCTTGCCAAGGATATTTCATGGCCCCGTCAACCTCTCCGAATTTCTTTTTTTAAGTTCTGTGTCCTGGGAGGGTTTGATGGGGTCAGTGTAGAGGGAGCTTTACTCTGTATCTAACCCTCTGTCCTGGCAGTGTTTGATGGGGTCAGTGTAGAGGGAGCTTACTCTGTATCTAACCCTCTGTCCTGGCAGTGTTTGATGGGAGACAGTGTAGAGGGAGCTTTACTCTGTATCCAACCCCGTGCTGTCCCTGTCCTGGAAGTGTTCGATGGAGGACAGTGGGGAAGGACTTATTCCCGTGATTTCAAAAACCTACTGAGTTTGTGCATTGTCTGATGTGGGGGGTGGTTTGCGATAGGGAGCCTGGTCTCAGTTCAAGCTCAGTCACTCTGTGGGGGCAAGGTGCCAGTGCAGCGGTGGGGTTTGGAGGGGGTTCTTGAGGGAGGGATGGGAGCTGGGGAGTTTTGTGACTGTGGGAGGGCGGGTTGGAGGACAAAACCAAGTTTTGAGTTGTTCTTTCTATAGCTCCTGCATTTGTCTCTTTACAGCGTGTCACATGCACCCTTATCCTGTCTGTGTTCACTGCAGTACTGGGATCCTTGCAGTTCGGATATAACATCGGGGTTATCAACGCACCCCAGAAGGTAAGAGCACCAGCGAGGGAGAGGCCAAGTGTGAGGGAAGAAGGGCACAGACAAACAGAGAGCGCGCGCGCGAGAGAGAGAGAGAGATGGGGGTAAGAAAGGAGGGAGAGAAAGCAGCTAGAGAGAGAGAGAGAGAGAAGAGTGAAGGGAGCGCGGGGAGAGTGAATTAAGAGAGAAACAGTGGGAGAGAGATGGTTGGAGAAAGGTAGGGAGAGTTGGGAGTTAGAGGCTGTTGGAGAGAGACAGCGAGGAGAGAGGCAGCAGGCAGAGAGAAATGGGAGGAAAGAGAGACAAGGAGAGAGAGAGAGAGAGCGATGGGGTAAAGAGAGAGGGAAAAAGCAATGGGGGGGCAAGGTAGAGAGTTCAAGGGAGGTGAGAAGAGAGGATGAGAGAGAGGAGAAAAAAAGATGCGAGAGAGAGGTTGGGGAGTGAAGGGGGAGTCAGCGAGTGAGACGTGGAGGAGAGAGGGAAGGAAGAGCTGGAGAGAGAGTGAGTGAGATTGGGACTGGGAACAAAATGGCTGAAAGAGAAATGGGGGAAGACAGATTGTCAGGCGAAAGCAGGGAACGGGGAGAGTTGGGAATGGGCAGAGAGCGGGACAGTGTGTGGAAAAGAGATGGAAAGGGTGGAGAGAGCAGAGAAAGAAAGAGAAAGCGAAGGTGATGAAAGATAGAAAGGCAGTGAGAGCAAGCAACAAGAGGGGAGAGAAGAAAAAAAACAGAGGGGAGAGAGAGAGAAACGATAAGGACGAGGGGGAGGCACAATGTGTGTCAGTGAAACAAAGGGGGGAGAACTAAAATGGGCGAGAAACAGCGAGACTGGAGCAGCAGACAGAGCGAGATCGAGGGATGGAAGCAGGGAGCAAGAGATTCCAAACAGACAGGTGGGAAGACAGGAGCGGGGAGAGATCATGAAGGATCGAGGGAGTGAGCAAGGCAAAAAGAACAGCAAAAGTAGTGAGAAGAGAGAGCAAAAAACGTCAAAACGAAGAGGGAGCATGGGACAAAGGAGCCACCCCCCGCGGGGTTGATTGGCATTAAATCCACAAGCATTCCACTCCCTCCACCACTGACACTCAGTAGCAGCAGTGTGTACCGTCTACAACACGCACTGCAGTAAGTCACCAAAGATCCTCAGACAGCACCTTCCAAAGCCAGAATTACTACCAGCTAGAGCAGCAGGTAGATGGGAACATCACCTCATGTAAGATCCCTTGGCAGCCACTCAGCATCCCTGACGTGGATATATATCACTGTTCGTTCACTGTCACTGGATCAAAACCCTGGAATTCCCTCCCTGAGGGCATTGTGTGTGTCTACTGATAGCACACAGACCACAACAAACGTCTCCAGGCAAGAAATACTGGCCTAACGGACAATGCCCACATCCCATTGATGAGTAACAAAATGCACACATGCTCACAGAGACATCGAAACACACTGACTGCGAAAGTCTGGGCACATGCACACGCTGTGAAAAGCGCATCCACTCTGCAGCACAGACACAGACAAACACGCACCCTGACGCACAGTCAGACGTCACACCACACCAGGCTACAGTCCAACAGGTTTACTTGAAGTCACAAGCTTTGGGGGCATTCGCCTGATGAAGGGGCAGCACTCTGAAAGCTTGTGATTTCAAATAAACCTATTGGATTATAACTTGGTGTCATGTGACTTCTGACCTTGTCCACCACAGTTCAACACCGGCCCCACCTCCACATCAATCTGAAACACAGAGACAAAGACGCTCTGAAACACACATACAGGCAGCCAGACCCACACTCTGATTCACACAGCTCCACACACTCTGAAACATACACACAAAATATAAATGTCGATATGTACACACACAGAGAAACACACAGATTCACTCAAACAAGTACACACAACACAAAAACACACGCAGACAACACACACATGGAGTATACATAACATGTAGACAAGATACACACACACAGACAGAAACACACATGGAGA